>NC_009407.2:530000-774004 GCF_000002875.2 Leishmania infantum JPCM5 | reverse complement strand
TGCGTCCTGTGGAGAGGTGTGCTGTGCAGGAATCAGTGGAGAAAAAAACCCTAACCCTAACCCTAACCCTAACCCTAACCCTAACCCTAACCCTAACCCTAACCCTAACCCTAACCCTAACCCTAACCCTAACCCTAACCAGTACACCAGTACACCAGTACACCAGTACACCAGTACACCAGTACACCAGTACACCAGTACACCAGTACACCAGTACACCAGTACACCGTCACGCCCCCATCCTGTTGGAGAGGGTGTCGCTGTGCAAGGAATCAGTGGAGAAAAAAACCCTAACCCTAACCCTAACCCTAACCCTAACCCTAACCAGTACACCAGTACACCAGTACACCAGTACACCAGTACACCAGTACACCAGTACACCAGTACACCAGTACACCAGTACACCAGTACACCAGTACACCAGTACACCAGTACACCAGTACACCAGTACACCAGTACACCAGTACACCAGTACACCAGTACACCAGTACACCAGTACACCAGTACACCAGTACACCAGTACACCAGTACACCAGTACACCAGTACACCAGTACACCAGTACACCAGTACACCAGTACACCAGTACACCAGTACACCAGTACACCAGTACACCAGTACACCAGTACACCAGTACACCAGTACACCAGTACACCAGTACACCAGTACACCAGTACACCAGTACACCAGTACACCAGTACACCAGTACACCAGTACACCAGTACACCAGTACACCAGTACACCAGTACACCAGTACACCAGTACACCAGTACACCAGTACACCAGTACACCAGTACACCATAACTCTAACCCTCACCCTAACCATAACTCTAACACTAACCCTCACCCTAACTCTAACCCTAACCCTCACCCTAACTCTAACCCTAACCAGTACACCAGTACACCAGTACACCAGTACACCAGTACACCAGTACACCAGTACACCAGTACACCAGTACACCAGTACACCAGTACACCAGTACACCAGTACACCAGTACACCAGTACACCAGTACACCAGTACACCAGTACACCAGTACACCAGTACACCAGTACACCAGTACACCAGTACACCAGTACACCGTCACGCCCCCGTCCTGTTGGAGAGGGTGTCGCTGTGCAAGGAATCAGTGGAGAAAAAAACCCTAACCCTAACCCTCACCCTAACCAGTACACCAGTACACCAGTACACCAGTACACCAGTACACCAGTACACCAGTACACCGTCACGCCCCCGTCCTGTTGGAGAGGGTGTCGCTGTGCAAGGAATCAGTGGAGAAAAAAACCCTAACCCTAACCCTAACCCTAACCAGTACACCAGTACACCAGTACACCAGTACACCAGTACACCAGTACACCAGTACACCAGTACACCAGTACACCAGTACACCAGTACACCAGTACACCAGTACACCAGTACACCAGTACACCAGTACACCGTCACGCCCCCGTCCTGTTGGAGAGGGTGTCGCTGTGCAAGGAATCAGTGGAGAAAAAAACCCTAACCCTAACCCTAACCCTAACCCTAACCCTAACCCTAACCCTAACCCTAACCCTAACCCTAACCCTAACCCTAACCCTAACCCTAACCCTAACCCTAACCCTAACCAGTACACCAGTACACCAGTACACCAGTACACCAGTACACCAGTACACCAGTACACCAGTACACCAGTACACCAGTACACCAGTACACCAGTACACCAGTACACCAGTACACCAGTACACCAGTACACCAGTACACCAGTACACCAGTACACCAGTACACCAGTACACCAGTACACCAGTACACCAGTACACCAGTACACCAGTACACCAGTACACCAGTACACCAGTACACCAGTACACCAGTACACCAGTACACCAGTACACCAGTACACCAGTACACCAGTACACCAGTACACCAGTACACCAGTACACCAGTACACCAGTACACCAGTACACCAGTACACCAGTACACCAGTACACCAGTACACCAGTACACCAGTACACCAGTACACCGTCACGCCCCCGTCCTGTTGGAGAGGGTGTCGCTGTGCAAGGAATCAGTGGAGAAAAAAACCCTAACCCTAACCCTAACCCTAACCCTAACCCTAACCCTAACCAGTACACCAGTACACCAGTACACCAGTACACCAGTACACCAGTACACCAGTACACCAGTACACCAGTACACCAGTACACCAGTACACCGTCACGCCCCCGTCCTGTTGGAGAGGGTGTCGCTGTGCAAGGAATCAGTGGAGAAAAAAACCCTAACCCGTAGCCGTGGAATACAAGAGCGGCCCGCAAGCGGCCCCGCGCCGACGCAAAAAACTTCGAATACAGATAAATCCAGCAGTCGTCTAAATAGCCACAAGACGGAGAGCAAATAGGGCGGTGATGCAGTGGGTGCTCTTCTTCGTGCTTCACCCTGTAACAGAGGCGAGGCGTGCAAGCACACACAGCGGAACTACTACACATCGGCACAGGGGTGTGGGAAATCGCGCCACCACAGCCCGAGGATGTGGATACGACATCGTCAAGTGGGGAAACGCTTTCCTCCACCTCCCCAGCAAATGCCAGGCGAGCAGGTGCCCTCTGTGTGGAAAGGCTATCACGCCGATTTAAAGCATGGTTGTGTTTTTGGTCGAAATGTACCCCGGCAAGTGGAATGTGAGCGATGTGTATCAGGAGCGACATAACCGCAATCGCCGGCATGTGCGCTCGTGTGAAGGTTTACTTACCTTGCCGGTTACCCGAAAGGTGGGTGTAGACGCACGCGGAGGAGGAACAGGTGCAAGCTTGAGCGCCACCGAGCAGAAAGACATATCGCTTTGGCTCATTGATGGCAACGCTGCCAGTGTGGCGAGATAGCGACTTCTGCTGCGATGGCAAATACAGATTTTCCAAGGGAGCCTTTGGTGCTCCTTCATAATTGCAGCGGCGGTGGCTGCAGGCCTTTCTGTATATATGCTTCCGCTGGAAGTCGGCCCCCGTTCTGATGGGGAATAGAAGCGGCGACAGCCAAACCTTCTGGGGAAGGGGGAGGGGTTCACTGATTGCTGTGAGAGGTGCAGTGACTGGAGAAGTGAAAAAAGCGAGTGTCGGCCGACGCAGTGAGGGTAGCGGTTGTGGCGTGGAGAGTGCTCAACAAGGAAAGACCGAAAGACGGAGGGGAAGAGGAAAGGGTTACCATTGAAGCACAGATGGGACGGCTCCCTGGCAGTGGCGTCGTCGCCTAACACACTGGTGCACTTGAACACGGCGGCACCGCTACAGATGTACTCTGGGAGCGGTTGTTGCGCAGACAAGATCCGTCGACGGCACAGATGAGCAAGAAAGGAGAAGGTGCGCGGCCCCCGGTTGTCGTCGAAGAGAGAGTGACCTATATCAGATGTGTATGGAGGTAAATCATCGAAAGAAGAAGGGAACGGCGGTTTGGCGCCTGGTTGGCCGGCAGATATGGGTGAACCGGGGCGTTCCTTGTCCACGGCACACCAGCACACGCCCACAGGCAATCCTCGTTTAGTGGCACAGCGCTTTTTTTTCACTTACTTGTGGCTTTTTGCTCTGCCGTGAGTACTCGTATCACCGTGAGCGCAGAACGACAGTCACCAGCAGGACTGTGCGGGGTAACTGCAGTCCAGGAGCACACAGAGACTTCCAGTATACGGTGGTTTTTGTTTTGCTACGCTGTTTCTTCTCCTCGTTTATGCGCTTGCGGTCAACTGGGAAGCGGTAAAGGAAAGGAAGGTGAGGAAAGCGAAGAGATTCGATATCTGGATTCACGGGGTAAGGTGGTGCTCAACGAAATGGGCAAAGGCCGCCTCAAAGGAATCGAACACGTCCGTTCCGTCGTGCAGCATCAGGTTGAACGGCAGTCCAAAGTTCTCGACGGAGAGGCCATCCGCCATCTCGCCACCATACTTTTCCACCATGGGGCGCGTGTCAGTGGAAAAAGTCAGCAGCAGCTTTCCGAGCGCCGCCGCGTAGCCGAGCTCGAAGGCGGTTCCGCAGTCGGGCTCTTTGGAGCGGAACGGGGAGAGGTCGGCGATGACGGCGTCGCACGCCCGGATCATGTCGATGTTCTTGTTGCGGATGCTCAGTGCTCCGGTGGCGATGTTGTCCACTGGAATGAGCGGCACCACTCCCTTCTCCTTCATCAGCGCACGTACATTGTTGTAGTACGCCTCGCCGTTGTCGGGGTGGAACACAGCGGGGCCTGCAATGTAGATCGTCTTGGGAGTAGCCATTGTGAAATCTGTGCGGTGAAGGGAAGGAGAAGGTCTCTGAGTCACCTAGGAGTTGGGAAAAGAGAGAAAGAGGGCGCAGGGCTAGGAAAGTGAGCATTTGAAAACGGAAGAGTGGCTCGGACACGCGGGCCAGACATGACACGGAGTGGAGTACGAGGCACAAAACCACCGGCGCAGCGCAAAGAGGAAAGATCCACCGAGAGCGGCAATGGTCGAGTAACCGGGCCGGGAAAAGGTGGACGCCGACGACGTGAGGGAGAGAGGAGTGAATAATGAGGGTCTCGCAGAGTGTTTTCCTGAACGCGGTCGTTCTGCTGCACAGCATGCGCCAAGCGCCACTCTAGCGTGGACGGCTCAGGCCTTATTCGCTAACTGCGAAGCAGCCGTGGAGACGCACGCTACAGCGGTGCGCCCACCCGTTTATCGGAGCACGGCCTGCGCCTCAGATTCCACCCGCCCTGCTGCTGAGCAGGTCGCTTCAGAGCTGCTTACCTATCATGCCAAGCCGTCACCCGCGGTGCATTTCCTCGGAGTGAAACCCAGGGTCTTCTCACACCAGTAGGCAGTGCGGGTGGCGGATGTGAGGTCCATTCCAGTGACGCTGAGACTCCGTCCATTGCATGGATAGCACCAGGGTATTCCCCGTTGCTGGTCGCTGTGACGCAGCGCCGCTCAGAGCCTGGCCGCCGACATTCGCAGCGATACAGTGCTAAGATCTCCCCAAGTCCCAGGCGTGCTACCCTGTCATCAGGAGAAGTGGCTCGGCATTGGCAGGGATAGATGGGCTACTCGACTCCCACAGAGTGCAGGGGGTCAGTGAACGCTGAAAGCGCGCTGAGGTGTCCCCCGCCATCAGAGGATCAGTGACAGAAGGGGATCAAAGAAAAATGGTCGCCTTTGTTTCCGCCGCTCGCTGCATAGTGGCTCGCAGACGCGTGCGAAGCAGCGCAAGGTTCTGTGTGCTGCATCTGTCATGAGAAACCGCCTCACGCAAAGCACGTCCGGAGAAGCCAGGCAGCTGCGTTGTTTTGTTTTTTTCTCTGGTGTTGTTGAAGAAACGCTCTTGTTCGATGGGCCTCTAACGCAGGCCGCGGAAGAGAAGAGCCCCACCGCAGAAACAAAGAGCTCAAGGCGCAGTCGCACATACGCGGCGCGCGGCGGACATGGTCGAGAGGCTGGAGACGCCGGCATGTCCCACCACAGGAGGTGCGTCACCCTGTCAGCTGAGCCGTCAGTGCGGCCATCGTAAGGACGAGCGACGGCTCGCAATCGGCAACGGCGGTGCCGACGAAAGCGACGAGGTTGCCGGCGGACGAGAGCTGCAGAGACCGCAGCCGGCTGCACCGCAGCGGCACGGCGCGCTCCCCACTGTGCAGCAGCTGGAACACCTCAAGGGCTCCGTTGTCCATGTGTATGTAGAGCGGGTAGAGCTGGTAGGCCAGCTGAGGGCACGTCATGATAGACGCGGCAGTGGTGGCAATACGCCTCAGCGGAAGGCCTCCAAGATCATAGAGAGCGGCCTCCTCGAGAAAGAACACCCAGAAGCGTGTGAGCCGATCTGCCGGCATGATGTGCAGGACCGCTGATGGAGCAGGCACCTGTTGAAGCATGCACTCGCAACATGTGCCTCCGCGACAAACAAAGACCTCCAACTGCTCGGTGGCGGCGACAACGGTGTCGCCATCCGCGGAGGAGCCGATGCACGCGACCCGCGAGGAGGCCTCGCACGTAAAGGAGAGCGGCGACTCAAAGAGTAACGGGGATGTGCCGCGCTGCAGTGCCCAGCCCGAGAGTTGTGCGTTGGAGTCTGCAAGAACGACCAGCTGTGATGCGAAACAAGCTTGGAGGACAGCTGCAGGCGTCACCTCAGCGGTAAAGTGTGCCACGGCGTGCGAGGTGAGCGACAGAACGTAACAACTTGTAGTCTCTGTGAAAACGAACATGTGGCTGTCGTGAAAAGCGGTGGCGGTGATGAGGCCATCAAAATCGGGAAAGGAGCGAATGCGCTTGCCCGTCGCGACGTCGAATAGCGTCGCCGTGCGCTGATCACTGCCAACGACAAGCAGCACTGCCGTCGGTGAGGCGGGTGGATCGGCATGGCTGTGGCCAAGTGTAACAAAACGAGCTGAGCGGCAAGATAGGGAGGTGGTCGAAATGACGGTGAGAGCTGCTGCGTGCGTGGGCAGACCATGCGCGCCTTCGTCGTGTGCGTCCGCCGAGTCGGCCACGGTGTCCGTCGCGTCCTCAATGAACTGCAGCTCCTCCATCATGCGCAAGAGGCGTTGCTGATTGGCAGACGTGGTCGCGCACCCGCACGCTTCTAAGGCTTCTGCCGTGCACGCAAGTGTGTGCGCAATCCTCGCGCGTGGCGGATGCAGGTCGGCGAAGAGTTGAATCGGCACGTTCCCGAACTCTCTCGCATACTCGCGGGATGAGAGGTGCAGCCCAGGCACGCTCAGCTGCCTGTCACACTGGGGGTACGAAAAGGGGTGAAATAAGTTATCCGACGCACACGCTTGCTCGCCAGTCTGCGCCACGCCGAAGACGAGGTCGATCCATAGGTGGAGAGACGCGGAAACGATATCGCTCTCAAGGGCTGCACGATGTTGGCGTACAAAGTCCTCACTGCTAGCCGCCCACGGAGGCAGCTTAACATACGCGGCCACGGGAGACCCGTCGGCATGCAAACCGAGAGGAAGGAGAGGAGGACCGCACAGTGCCACGAAGCCTTCGTTGAAGAACTGTGGAATGAGCTCGCGGAAGTTGCTCGAGTTTGTCGTGACGCTGTTCCAAAGCTGTGGAATGGACTCCATGATGCGCTCCGGCACATCGAGCGTACCGCCCTGAAGACTCAGCTGAAACTCAGGGTGAGGACGCACCAAGTAGTAGGCGACGATAGCAGCGGAGGAGTAGTGCGTGGAGTACAAGTATGCCGTCTCCTCTGCCTCTCGCAGGAACTCAGCCCGCTCCCGGAGGAGGGCCAGCCGCGACGGGGAGAGGGCACCTATCGGCTTGGACAGGTCGCGGAAGGTCGACGGCTGAGAAAGGTCCAGCGCAGACGAGGTGTAGTCGGCGAGTACCCAAGGAAAGACGGGGTACTGAAAGACGTCGTTGGCGCACCGCGACGCCCACTTGTTTAGGTGCAGGAGGTACTCGTAGCTGGAGATGGAGTGGTTCCTCCACGCTTGCGAAACGGTCTGGATGGAGACACGGTAGGGTGGAACGCCGAGGCGCTCGGCAAGCAGGTGGGCAGCCTCATCCCTTTCGCGAGAGTTGCGGAAGATAAGCGACAGCGCAGGAGTCGCTGCAGGTGACTCGGACGTGTACAGGTCGAGCCCCACAGCCTCAAAGATGATCCACCGAGCAAAGGTGTGACGGCACTGGCGACGGTCCAGCGTTACTACCCCGTGCGCCGACAGAGGGAAGAGCGGCTCGAAGACAAGCTCGGCATCGCCGATGTAGAGAACGCCTCTCTGCTCCCGCATCGGCACCTGACGCCGCGCACAGAAGCTGACAACGGAGGAGGCACCCTGCAAAGCAACCTCGCGGCGTGACAGGATGTCCTCGATGCGATGCCGGGTAAAGAGGCTGCGGAGGGACTCCGCGACCCACTCAGACGCGCGTGGAAAGTGAAACACCCACGTCTCCTTGTTCGGGTATGGCCTGCAGATGCCTGGAACCGAGTGCTTGCTGGTTGGCGGCGTGAGCACTTCGCGCCGCAGTGCGTTCTTGCACGTGAACGTTACGGAAATGTGCTCATTGCAAAGGTGCACGGCGGCATCCGCCACTCTTGACAGTGGGAAAATAACGACGTGCGGGCCGCCGTCATCAAAAAACAGATGTTCCGACGCCAAGGACAGTGCGCCTTCCGTGACAGTGCCCAGAAGCGATCTCCACCTAGAGGCGGGCCGCACACAGTCGTCTTCGCCGAGAAACCACTCCTTGTCTGTGAGCCAGTAGAGCGTCAAACGAGAGCGCCGGCGACGCATCGCGCACGGGGCTTCTGTTCAGGTGTAGGGTGTAAGTAGAGATGTATGTATGTCTTTTACCTCGGACGAGGTGATCAAGTCATCGTGCGGAGGATCGGCGGCAGCAAAGAAGACTTCTCTGCTCGGTCCCACCCCCTCGTCACCGTCGGTTTGCGAAGTGGTGGTTGCGAAGAATGGAGCAGCGCAACGGCCCTCCTCGTATGCCAGCCTCAGCAAGAAAAGGTGCGCAGCTGGCACTTGCTGAGCGGCTGTGCTGAAGTGCGTGGCGGTAGCGACGTGGTCGATGAGGAATAAAGGAGGTAGGGAAGTGCCGCTTTCTTGTGGTTTGTTTATGGGGAAAGGGAGAAGCGCAAGGGAAGTAGGCGAGCGTGAGAGAAGGCATGGTGCACGGGAACAACGAGGAGGCGGGTGAGCAAGGCGGACGCAGAGAGCAGCTGAGGGGCCGGAGGGGCAGGGCGCAGCGGAGAAGAGGCAGTGGGCACCCACGAGCAGTGAAACAAAGTCAGCCAAGTGGCGTGCACCTTCGCTTGGTGGCCAACTCCGAGCAGCACGCTCCGTGAGCGGGTACAGGCTCACTAGTGCTGTCGTGCCCTCGTCGCCCCCTCGCAGGCACTGTCTCCAATCTGCGGGCTTGCGTGCTGTGGGGATGCTCCAGTGCACGTCTTTGGTGGATGCACGGTCGCCACCCAAAGTGCGAGGACGCCATCGCGCTCGGCAGTTGAACACCTTGAGAGATGGAGAGAGCAGATGATGCAAGTAGCAGAGGGCATACACAAAAGGAAAGATGATAAGGTGCCAGTCGTGGACAACAATGGCAGAGTGCCAGCAAGCAGGCCGTGGAAGAGAGAGAAAGAAGCGTGCTAAGCGTAGGTGCGGAGAGCACTGGCGATAGGGCGTGCAAGTACTGGTCAGTGTGTCGGCAGCGCAGCAAGCGTCCAGAGGTGTGAGCCGTCGACAGAGGAAATAAAAAAATTTTGGCAAGGCAAAAGATACGCTAGATGATGCTCCGTGTACAAGAGGTGATATGCACTGATAGAGGAAGATCGCTTCCGCTATCTCACCGGAGTGTCTGAATCGTCCTCCTCTTTTCGGTCCCCTGCGCTTCTATGAACGACTGGGCACAGCGCACGTGCCCGCTTCCAGCTGTTGCGAGTTGTAGAACTGTTTGCGTGAGTGGCGTGCACACTCCGTCACAGGACCGCGGAACTCCATGTGTAGATCCACCGCAATCCAAAGCAGCGGCTGCAAGGCTTGTGCTTGTGGGGTGCCGCAGCATGGAACGTTGCGGTGGAGGAGCGGACGCATCAGCTCCATTGATTTGTGATGGCGCCAGCGTTTGTGGTAGAAGATATACGATATGGTCATGCTTTTGATGAGGGTCATGCGCGGGATCTTGGCGACCAGCTCCTGTTGGCGTGTGTAGCGCAGCTGCGAGATGTGCACCACTCTCAGCGTGTCGACGCAGTTGACGAGATGAGGCGCTGCGCTGGAGCGCACGCGCAGACCTGCAGCGGCCGCCGCCGTCGCCTCGACCCAGTCAAACGATGTGTAGCGGAACTGCGCGGCGATAGTGGTCAGCGAGCTGCCAATGGAGTGCTGGTACGTCTCCTTGGTGAGGAGGTTGCGGTGCGCAAGTTCAGCGTCGACGAGAAACGGATTGTTCGTCTCTTGAGCGTTGAACACCGTCACCTCCTCCGCAACCGTCACGCTGCCAGCGCAGTCGGTGGCGCACAGCAAGTGCTGATGAGACGATGGGGAGTCACTGCACACAAATGCCGCATCAAAGCATTCCGATAGGGAGGCCGGGCGCCATCGCATGGCAGCTCCGCTGCACTCAAGTAAGGAGCACGAGCCCGGCGGCGTGCAGGGCGGCGGGCACATGCCGAGGACCTTGCGCTTTCTCGAGAGCGGCAGCGAGCTGAAGGGAACGGCGCTGAGCGGAAGTTGAATGACGCTGCTGGTCGGCAGCACCAGCTGTGCTGGATAGAGAGGTCGGACGGCGAAGCAGGCCAGGTGTCGCGGCAGAAGCCACTGGTTGCTCTGCAGCGCATTGTGCGCCTTGTAACGCTCCATCAGCTGCAGCGCCTCCGCGTTCTGAATTGGCCGGCATGTCAGTGCCCACATCGCCGCTCAGCCCGGATGAAGCGCGACGGGGGCGGCAATGGCGGTTCACAAGTCAAAAAGCTCGCACGAAAAAAGATATGCGAGCGTCGCCGTCCTGCTGAGGGTAGGGGCACTCGGAGTCGGAGCAATGCCCACGCGGCGGTGGTGGACAGAGGGCGCAATGACGGCTGATAGAAGCGCAACAGGGAGATAG
Source organism: Leishmania infantum JPCM5 (assembly GCF_000002875.2). Taxonomy (NCBI): domain Eukaryota; phylum Euglenozoa; class Kinetoplastea; order Trypanosomatida; family Trypanosomatidae; genus Leishmania; species Leishmania infantum. The sequence goes on along the minus strand of NC_009407.2, from coordinate 763,466 downwards.
AGAGAGCGAGGGAGGGGGCAAACGGTGGAGAAGCAACGCGGTCACATTCTTCGAAGCAAACGACAGAAGCGTTTTGCGCAGCGCCGCCTTTGTGCTGCCGGCCACGCCTCTTCAGGTATGTCGGCACCGCCCCCAGATCCCCGTCTTGCCTCTCTGTCATCGTAGCTGGCGCAGATGCTCACGGCGGGTGGGAGGTGAAAAGAGGCAGTGTACACCGTGGCAGTGGATCAGGAGTGTATCGTGACCGACTGCAGCAGCAGCGCTCCTGCGCCGACGCAGTCATCAAAAGAGCAAGGAGCGGGCGCAGCTTCTTCACGGCGGACCTGCGGTCAGAGAGCGCCCAACCTCCTTCGCAGCTAGACCGACCATGGTGCAGACGAAGAGTCACACGGCGATGATGGGGGAGAGAAGCTGCTGTGGCTAGCAGCCACTCGCGTCTGATGTTGACGGCGCGTGGCCACACGCGCACTTCGTCGTAAGTCAGAAGTCACGCATCCGCAGCGAGTGTCGCCTCACACCTGCTGTAGAGCTCCAGCACAGTGCTTGCGCACGCTGTGGCGAGACTGGCCGACATCCAGCTCAGTATGGATGAAAGATGCCCCTTGTATGGATACGCGAAGAGCCCTCTCCTCACGCCGTGCTCGCACTTTCTAGCTCTATAACCCGAGACGATGGCCTGCTTAGCGTCAACGTGTGTAGGCGCGCCGAACGGAGCGAAGCCCATGACGGCGGAGTCGAACGTCATTTGCTGTGCATAGTGTTTACTTCCTGAATGAGCGCCACGCCAGAGCCCCTATATGCCGCTGAAGCCGCGGTAGTAGAGCTGTCTCCAGAAACTCGCCCTCCTGTGACCCGCAGATGACGCAAATGAGTCGACTAGTCTCCTGCGGCGCTGGAGTGTCGCGCACCGGCCAGTCATCAAGTTGGCCCGCATTGAGTCCCTCTCGCTCATACAATCCGTCAACACAACGAGCGCTGCGCACCCCGCCCACAAGCCTGCCTCGCTGCCCCGCAGCTGCTTCTGCAGAGCGTCCGTCGGGGGCCTGGCGCGATGGTGAAACTCGAACATCGTTTCGCGGTGCATCTCCGCGAGAAGACATGAGGGAAAGCGCTGCGCCTCGTTTGACATAATGGAATGCAGCAATGTAGTTGGTCGTAGCAGCTTCAGCGCAAAGAGCTGCATCAGCCGGCGCTGTTGCCGTAGCTGCTTTTGGGCTTTTTTCCGTGCGCGCACGCCAAGAACAGCATGAGGGTGTAAGGTGCTGTGCGGCATGGTACAGCTAATGGCTCTTAAAGAAAAGGACGACTGCACAGTAGACGCACAACCTGTTCTGCTCTGCGCATTCATGGTGTGCCGTCCTGTCACACGGGTGCCCACAGCAGCGTTGGTTTGGCGGTGAGATACAAGCGCGCCAGCCAGAAAGTGCCGCACCGCTCAAGACACTTTCATCGTAGTCTCCTCCGGTAGAGGAGAAAGGAGTACCTCTCGTTGCTGATGGCCCTCGATGACTGCACGTGCAAACCTTGGGCAGCGAGCGCGCTGTCTCACGATGATAAGGTTGTCATTACGACCCGAAGTCCGCACCGGGACTGCTGCGAAGAGGCGGTCGTGCCGATCTCCGTATCCACAATGGGGTGGAGCGTCACATCACTGAAGAAAATGTCCAACTTGCGTAATGCACGCAGGGCCTGGTATACACCGTGGAGGGTTCTGCTCGAACCAGCGGTCAACATGCGGGCTGACTCAGGCCCGAAGCAGAGCTTGACTATCAGCAAGTGAGGTGTGGATGAGGAACACATGTGTTTCGTACACCCTGTATTTCCAACCAAAGGCAAGCAGGCGGCGTACTACATGGCGAAGTGGAGCCAGTAAATGAAGAAGTCGCACTCTTCGATCGGCCCCCTTTCTTCTTCTTAGCGGTGTCAAGGGTGGCTCTTGCGGAGAGGAAGAATGGTAGTGCAGAAAAACTGCTGGGGGAAGTGGAAAAAAAAAAACGCGCATGCGCCTGCGAGAAGTGCATGAGTGTGGCGGCGTGCACAGAGAGAGGAGAGGCCCGTAAAGGGGTATGAGAAGCGCGAGTCGGCAGAAGAGGGGCAATAAAGCAGCACACGGCAGTGCGCGCCGATCCATCATGGGCGCACGGCCGCCGCCAACGCAGGCGAGGCAAGTGGCAATGATACCTGCGGAAACGGGGGAGACGGAACGCGGAGAGCGGCGTGCGCCTGTGCAAGCTCGCACATCGACATGCACCGCCATCCTCGTCCCCGCGCTTGCCACAGCATGAAAAGGTGGAATTTGTGCTTACTCACTCGCAAGGCGGCATGCGCTAAGTGTCTCAACGCATTACCTCACCATCAACGCAGCACGCCGACGCAATGCACAACCACAGCTCACCCACCACTGCTGCACTGCGGCTGAGCCCAGGTCGTCTAGGACGAGCCGTTCTGCCGTCGAGTCGGTCCGTGGCGCTGACGAGCTCTTCCGGTCCCTCCTCCTCCCTTCTTCGCATGCGTGCTGCGCGATCAGCGCCACATGGACCTGGGCGCACTGCACGCTTCAACCCACGCGGGCCGCGCCCGGGGGCCTGGTCGAGGGGCGGAAGCGGTGGCTTCCGTCGTGCGGGCAGCAGGGGCTGGTGGCCCGGGCGCATGCCACGTGAGCCCAGGGAGGAGGTTGGCCAGCTGCAGGCCAGGGCCCACTGAGATCCTGCACTCGGTCCGTACGCTGTGCCACTTCCGCTGAGTTGCTTCAAGCCGCGGCATCCCACAGCGTGGCGCGGTGACTCGCCACATGAGCGCTTCACTGGCTCGACGGCCTCATTCGGGGTGTTGTCGTCACGCTTCCGGCATCTGTGCCTCATCAGCCCACTCGGTCGGGATGTAGAAGATGCTGCATACTTCGCACACATGCACTGTGGAGTTGACTCGCACGGACCTCTTCGTGCCTCTTCCGTGCATCCCTCGTGCTCTGCTCACGTGTGGAGGCTTTCTTCGGATGGGACGCGCCATGCCAGCGATGGGTGAAAGCGCCTGCACACAGCTCATCGCGTGCTTATTTTTGCTGAATCCTCGAGACGGTCTGTGCTGAGCGGGCCCAAGAGCGGTCAAAGACGGTAAATCTCTCCGGCGCCGCGCAAGCCCGGATCTGTCCCCCAACACCGAGAGTCTGCAGCCAACACCCGAGGTCGGGCTGCAGGCTGCGTGGCTTCCCCCTCCCCCAGCTCCCACATTCCCCACAGAGTGGGCACCAGGCGCGGATACAGCCGCTGAGGTGTCCTCCGCCATCATGAGGGCCCGTTGCATGCACGCAGTAACGAGAAATGCCTGTGGCCGCTTCACAAGAGCGCGGCGAGGAATCTGCGATCGTAAGCACACCTTCTACACGGTTGGCACAGCCGGCGCGCAGTTCAGCAACAGGTAGGAGGTAAGGGTGCAAAAAGAGCCACCCATCTACACAGTCACGCGTGGGAAACAGGGTCGACTCAGTCGTTCGGTGCCTCTTTTCATATGCGGCTCTTCTTCGTTGCCCAAGGAGGGCGTAGGGGAAGTCGAACAGCACGAACATCCGCGTTGTGGAAGCGGCACGTCACACAGGCACGCATGCCAGCAACTCTACTCCGCTCCCTTCGCACCCTCGCGTTTGCTGAAGCGGATCAATGCCTGCTGGCGTCGCCGAGCCACCTTCTCAAACTCCTCCACACTTGTGCAGAGAGATTCCCACAGTCGCCAGTACACCTCGCCATGCTCCGTGGACGGGTCCTGGCTGTCCCCGCACGCGTCGAGGATAAGATGCGCCTGTGCCGTGTTGCCAGAGCGCTTCTCGATCGCGGCCCAGTGAAGCGCAACACGCTGCAGCAGGAGTGCGTGCTGGAGGCGCTGAACAAGAACCCCGCAGTACGTGCGCACCGAATCGTAGCCCCTGCGCTGCTCTGTGAAGGTGATAGAGTGCTCAAGAATGGCCTGCAGGACACGGAGGTGCTCATCACGACCCCGCAGCGCTGCAGTAGCGACTAAGGAAATCTCCTGCATCATGCGAACAGCTGTCCCGTATAGGCCGATCGCTGCCTCCATGTAAGCGCAGCTGACGTGCAGGTCGATGACAGCAGACGGTGCAGTGCGTATGGCGACCGGGGTCACTTGCTGCACAAGGCTGAACACTTCGCGGAACTGATGCAGCGGCATCTGTCGGCCGTCGCGGGTGTACAGGAAGGAGAGGTACTGCTCCAGCACAAAAAGCTGCGCGGTAGGCTGCTGCCGCGTGGCAGCGACGGCCCTCTCCAGCATCATGACCGCAACGGACTCTTGCCTACAGATGTAGGCCTTGTGAGCCACGTAGCAGGCGGCTTCCGCAGAGAAAGCGGGCGAGCTGGCGAGTGCCTCGACAAGGCGGCGCCAAGCGGCCGCGTTGGCCGAGTCGTAGGCAGCGCAAACGTCACACCACATGATCCACGCGTGTGGGTGGTGCACCACGTGGGGCAGGGCTGCACTCGACTGCAGAAGGCCGTTTCGGCTGCGCTTTGAAGCGCCACTGCGAGCGCCGCTGGTCAGTCTCTCCGCGAGCGCATCCCGCACTGACAAGGGCGAGGCGGACGACATCAGCTGAGCCTCAACAAGAAGACCAAGGAGCTGCACGTTGAGCGCGGCACTGGTGAATGGCACGCACCACGTGCCCTCACTAAGTACCGCTATGGCGCTGTCCAGCTTGCCGCCACGAATGAGGGTCTGGGCACAAGAAGAGAACAGCTGCGCCGCCGCGCCGTCTACACGCGACATACCTGCAGTACACTGCTGAATAGCCTGGCGGTAGAGAGCGACGAGATCGTCAAAAGTGGAGCGGCCGGCGTAGACGTCCTCCTGCAGCAGCTCCACACGCTTCAGCCACAGTGTTGCATTGTGCGGGCTGTTCCGCAGCTGCGCCTGGTTGAGGAGCAGCGGGAACTCGTGCGCAAGTCGCTCGAGGTGGCTGAGTGGGTCGCCGTCACCGAAGAGATGCTGCACTACACCGTTGTACGCGGCGTCGTCGAGGCGTCTGAGATCGGGATCCACGGCGAAAGACTCCACGAGTTGGTCTTCCACCTCCACGGCAAGGTGGTAGAGCGAGATCAGCGTCTGGGCCTCCGGTGCCTCGTCCAGCAGCTGGCGCAGTTCCTGTCGGCCCTCTTGCATGTGCCCCTGACCGTAAAGAAAAACGGCGAAGGCCATTGAGAGCTCGACCGGGGAGGCGCAGTGCATCTTCCCGAGAGCGACCAGCTCACGCAGCGGGCCAATATCGCCTGTGAAGCGCCAGCCCTTTCCCTGCAGCGCCGTCTGCACCGTTTCCCAAAAGCTCACGTCGCTCAAGAGCAGGTCACGCTCCTCGACGGCGCCCTTATTCGACTTGTTGGGCAGCCCCAGGTGCACGCACTCCTGCAGAAACCCATTGAAGTCGCCCTTCTGCACGAGCACCTGAAAGTACTCCCGCTTCGCATGCAGGGAGCGCTGGAAGGACAGATAAAGCCGCCAGACAGCCCGCACGGTGGCACTGGGCACGACGGGCATAGCGCACCAGCGCTTCGCAACTTTCCAGAGATGATGATGCTGAGTCGCTGGCAGCGCGGACAGGGCGCGCGCGAGTATGTGCCGCGTCATTGTCACACGCGGCACTTCAGAGGCAACGACAAACTCCATGTACCCGACCCAGAGCATCGGCATCTTCGGAAGCTCGGCCAACGCCCGTTCGTACACCTCGCGCACCGCTTGGAACCACTCGTTCGGCCCGCACAACCTACTGGTCTCCTGCTGGCGATAGCCAATGTAGGCCGTCCACAGCTTGTAGGAGGAGGCGAACGCACGCAAGGCGCGCTCGTACACTAGCGTCACCGCGTTCGCCCTTTCCACGGGATCAGCCGCGGCGGCTGCAGCGGTGGTGCGGGCCAGCTCCGCCCACGTCTTGGGCGACGTCGAGGCCTCTTTGGTCACCTCCCATTGTAGGGCGCTCACGCGCGGGTCGCCGTCCATCTGGTTAACGCCCCTCCCTCAGCTTTCGCTCCTTTTAAGTTCATGCAGACTCGCCGGCAGAAAGGTAAACCGCGAGAGTCAGTGATGGCCCCGCTGCGTGTGGGGGCCGGCACCTGTGAAGAGCCTGTCGATCGCTCGATGGTATCGGTGGTGAGGACGCAGTGACCTTCCTAAAGCTGTCTGTTTAACGACGCCTCAGCGGTGAACGGCAGACACTATGAGGCAAATGGTGGTGACGACGAGAATAGATGCAGGAGGCACGGAGAGGGACGGAAATAGAGGTAAGCCAAGATCGTCGTTGACACTGAAAAGGCAGCCGTTGACTGAGCGCCCTCGCCGCACACCCTCACGCACGCTGCGTGCGCTAAGAAATGCGGAGGCGGCGGAGAGAGAAAGGAGGAGCGACGTGCACATACGCGCACGTGCAGGTGCGCCGGTCTCCTCTCTCTATCCCTCCACCCTCCCTCTACGGCAGCACCAACATGCCCGAGAAGGCATAGAGAAATCAGGCAGTCGCTGCAGTGACAAGATTCGTGCAGCGGACACGCTCAACGCGCAAGCACACACGTGGCGCCTGCTGCATAGTACAGGGTGGCTGTAGAGAGGAGAGGGGAGGAGGGGCAGCACCCCTGGGCCTGCAGATTCGCGTGGCACGGCGTCGGGCATGCAAGCAATAACAGCAGTAATCTATTTTTAGTAAAGCGGCTGCCAGTCAGCTGCTCCACGTCCCACGCAGCCACTCGCGCGCGCTCTCCGATTCCAGTCCCGCCGACGCTGCACTTCACCAAACACGCACGTACACACACGCTCGCTCTCTCCTCGCGTGTACGTGTGTGACGGTGGCAAAGTGAAGTCCATAACGGCACGGCGCCGCACATCTATAGCATTCAGCTGTGCGGGCGCTCATTTGCAGTGCAGCAAGCACCTAAGCCGTCCTCGTGCAGTCAGCGTCCCCTCGAAGAACGCTAAGGCGGAGACAGTCCAAGAGCAGTGCCTCCGAGTATGAGCGCAGCCTCTGCGCGTACTGCTCCACCTCGGCGGGGGTACAGGCAATAAGCTCCACAAGTCGAGAGGTTGATGGGGCGAGAGCAACCACCAGCCGCTGCTCCTCTGTGCCGCACCCGCCCAACATCTGTGCGCCAACCCGTGACATCAAGGCAGCCACTGAAGTGTCGTTCTCAAGCTCCTTGCGCAGGTCCGAGATGCTCTGCAGGTGCTCGTCTGCCTTTGTAATCACCCGGAACACATGCTGCCCAGCGTAGGTCAAGTGCTCTTGAATGTGAACGCTCATTGAGGTGTACTCGGCTCTCGTCAAGTCTGCCGCCTCCGCAGCCAGGAAGACGCAACACCGCACACCCGTCTGCGCAGCGAAGTAAACAGCCGATAGGCCACTCGACGCGATGCGGCACTGGACGGTGCGGAAGCACGTCCCACGGCGTCCATGGCGCCGGGCCTCCTCGTGGTGCAACAGTGACGAGATGCATGAGGAGAGCGTCGAGACGCCGCACCCTGCACACCCCACATTGCAGCAGAATGTCGTTCGCGCCACCTCACGCCTCAGCTCGAAGCAGTGGCACAGTGCCCACAGTAGCATCGACTCGCGGAGATACGGCAGCGGTGAGCCGGAAGCCGAGCTGGCCTCACTCTTGAAGATGTGGGCAACCGCGCCGTAAAAGCTGCTAAGAGAGAGCTCAGTGTACAGCAACTGGTCCATGTGCACCAGTGAAGATTGCGCTGCTTTGATGTGGTACTTTGTGTGGGCGTACAAGCACGCCTCGATGCAAGCGAGCGGGGCATCCTCGTCCACCTCCGCGTCGCCGTCGAGCACGCTGAGCATTTGCACAAGCGTGTTGCGGTACGAGATGCCACTGAGAAGCGACAGCCCGCCGAAGATGCGCTGCCTCCACGACGCGCATCGCGACCTCCACATCTCGGCGCCTGTGAAGTCAGTGCCCGTCCACTCCTTAAGCGCGTTCTTCAGGTAGGCTGCCTCGATGCCGGGCACACGCAGTGCTGGTACCGCGTCGGTGAGTGCGTCCGCCGCCCTGGCAGACAGTCGAGCTCCCACACTGCTAATGAAGCCCAGCAATCCGCTACCAGGCTTGGCCGGCGCACCGGCGTATGCAGACGAAAGGGTGACCTCAGCCGCAGATGCAAGAGCGCACAGGGACTCGAAAAGCGGATTGTGCAGCGCGTTGCCTGCGGCACTTGGAAAAGCAACGCCGCCAGTGCCGGCTAAGACATAAAGCGGCTGCAGCTGCAAGGCGCACTCAACAAGCCCCGGAGCAGCTTCGGTACTCCATGGTGCAGAGCCCTGCTGCGCCGCGCAAAACAGTTCGAGCAAGTCCTCCGGGAGCACCACCGTCGCCGGCGCCGGAGCAAAGGCTGTACCCAGGGACGTCTGCACGAGGAGAAACGCCGATATGTTCAATGGAGCCGCGTCACGCAAGCCGTGACCAGCAGCATGCTGCTGCACCCAAGGCAGGAGGCAGGCAGTGCACTCGAGATGAAGCGGAGTGCTAGCGACGACACGTGGGAAGAGCGGGGTGCCGCGAGGATACGACGGTGTCAACGTCACCCGAGGACAGTAATGCAAGTTAGCCCCCTCTACACTCACGTGCAGCAGCGGTCCTTCCGTGCAGCAGCTGACGGACGTAACAGACGGCGACAGCCACGGCGGCGAAGATGGAAAGAAGAGCTGTGATAACGCGCGCAGCTGCCCTACAACGTCAAACGCCTCCGCCTCCTCCGCCTCGGTAGACAGCTCGTCTGGCGATGAAAGGCGGAAGTGCAGTCCAGTCCCGTCTGTCACCCGGCACTGCACCCCTAATAGCATGTTGCGGTAAAACCCGTTTGCGTAGCCTAGCGGTGGTGTGTCGACGGCGACGCCAGAGCCCCGCTGCGATAGGGCCACCATGTCGCTCACAAGAGGCGTGTGCTCGATCAGTGGCAGCTGCGTGAAGTGCAGGAGCTGCCCACTTAGAGGGAGGGTGTGTGCCAGTAGACGCGGTCCCTCCTTTAGCAGCAGACGGGGCGTTCCGTAGGTGATGCACAGGACCGATGCGCACAGAGCAGGGCACGCCGTCGTGAGGAACGACAAGAAGGTCAGGGCGGCGCGCAGGGCTAGACGGCCACCGTCGCCAATCCCGCAGAACACGATCGACGCCCCCTCGCGCTGTATCATGCTCAGCAACTCCATTGCGCGGGTGCGCTTGCCTGTGTGCAGCCGCGTCGTAGCCACCATGTAGTATACCGTTCTTGCCTGCCCGACCGGCAGTGCGGCGGTGCCGCTGTAGAGCATGCGATACGTGTGCACAGCAATATCGCCTTCAAGGGTGTAGCAGACACTCTTCCCGTCGAGCGCTGCCGCGTTGTCGATGGTGGAGCTGCGCGCGGCACTCAGCGCCGCAATGTCCTCCGTCTCCACGTTTGCGCTAAGGTAGAGCGCATCGAAGACGCACACCGGCGGTCGGGCAGAGCAGCGCCAGGGTATGGCCACATTGCAGGACGCCGTGAACGCGGCCTTGGCAGAGACGAGACCAGCAGTGGATCCTGCAAAGCGGGCCTTGGCCACGACTCGCACGTAGTACGTCTCACCTTCGTGCGGGGTGGCCAGGAGAGCAAAGGCGTTGCCGCCCGTGGTGCGGTACGGCTGCTGTCTAACTCTGCAGGAGCAGTTGTACTCGATCTGATACTCCCACGCAATGTGCTCCGCGAAGGACGTGGTGTGTGGAGTGCGCGGCTGCTCCCAGCACAACACCGCATGCGACGCGAAGACTGCCACCACGGATGGCGGCTCAAACGTCAGGGAGGCGGGTAGCATGAACCCCCCCTGTCCCACTCAAAGGCGCGAGGAAACACAGAGGGGGGGAGCTAGCGCCCACAAACGCATGCGGGGGTGTGCGCAACGGCCGTGCTGTATATTACACGGAGACAAAAATGTGCGGATGTGTGTGTGTGTGTGTGTCTTGCACAGTGTCCTTGGAGTGCCGGGAAACACTCCGCACGGTCTGCGCGTCTTGCTACACTGCGTCTCGGCACTGCAAAGAAGAGGGAGGTCGGAAGGACGCAAAGACAGAGGAGAGAGAGGGGGGTTAGGGCAAAGAAAGCTGCCCGCCGCTAGCGGGAACAGAGGAAGAGCGTCTGCCTGCGCGCCTATCCCCTCCGCTGGTGAGCTGCAGCACCGCACGTCTTTTCTGCCCTTCTCCAAAGTCACGCTGACCTTTTTTCCTGAAGCACCCACACGGAGGACACGAACACAAGAGGTGTGCTCTTGACCAAGCGGCGGCGGTGGGCCTTCACGGCGACGAGAGTGTTCGTTTTGGAACGCTCCGCATGAAAGGCACACGAAGCAAGCGCAGGATAGTAGCAGATGGCACGACACGCAGAGCGCGGAGATATGTGCGAGAGAACAACAAGGAAGGCGGGATGCAGAGATGGAAACGTACAACATGAAGACTGAACAGAAGACGCTATGCCGCATGAGCGTGGAGGGCCCGACGTGCTCGGCGCGAACCGCCGCTGCCACGTCTGCGTCTGGGCAGCAGTGCATCGCACGTGCCCATCGAGAAAGTGTCCAGCTGAGAAAGAACTGGCGCACGCACGCAGGCACACGCAGCGTAGGTCGGCGAAAAGAAGATGGAGTGGAGGCGGGTCATCGCGCAAGGGTCTTCCCCTCCCCCAACCTCTGTTCCAGGGTGTGAAGGCATTGGTGCAACTGCATTGTGACGGAAGCGCTTACGAACGCGGTACGGCCGACACGTGTGCACACGCAAAGACCACCCTGCGGGGCCTAGTCGGTCATCAGAAGAGGATGGAGAACACCCAAGCGGGCCGCTACCTCCAGGACAAGGCAGCGCCACGCAAACGTGTCGTCGCTGCCAGGGCCCAGCAGCAGCGGCACCTCTTGGTAGATGCAGAGACTCAGATAGTGTGGCAGCCCGATCATATTCTCCGCTGACCCCTCCAGTGCGCTCCAGCTGAGGAGGTGCGCCTCGAGAAAGAGGGAAAGGCAGCGGTTCACGGTGCAGTGGAAGAGCGTCGCACTGCGAGCCTCCCCGCTGAGCTGCAGGAGAATGTGAAAGAAAAAAGCGACAGCCACTACGTCATGCATCAGCGACTCCACCGGCAGCGCGTCCATCCTCGCCCACACAGACTCTGCGGCAGCCTCGCCACCCATTGTGTGCATCACGTGGAGCGCGTACGCGCATACCCACTCGACAGGTGGAGAACGTGAGAAACAAGGCGTCTGGAAGGCACCCCGAAGGTGCACCGGGTCACCGAGTTCGTCGAGGGAGAGTTGGTTCGCCGCGCAGAACGCCGACACGGCGTTTTGCGCGTCCGATGAGAGGGACGCCCCCCACATGCGGAGGCGTCCTCGCAGTAGCAGCGTCAGCGTACAGGAAGCCCCTTCATGGCGCGCGAGGGCGTCGGCGACGAGGGCTGCAGCATGCACTGATTGCTGCTCAGCTACCGCATCCACGTACTCGCTGTACAGAACGCCCTGCGATAGCGGCGACTCCGGCACCGTCTTCTCCACCACGCGCTCGATGTAGGCCAGTCGGTAGGAGAAGGTTCGCAGGACGCTAATCTGCAGCGCTGCGTCACAGCAGCTCACCAGCTGCGCATCGAAGCGGTCACGCTTGTACGACATGACAAGCTTCAATGCTGCATAGAGTGCGTCACGGCCGCTCTCTGACGGGTTAGCGCCATCCGGCGATGCGAGCTCCAGGGCTATGTCGGAGATGGCGGCGAGAGGGAGGAAGTTGGTGTAGCGTAGGTGACCGGTGCGGCGCAGCGCCACCATCAGCAGCGTCAAATTCTGACGCGCCAACGGGAGGAGAAGGGCAGCCACGCCTGCCTCCGCGTCGGAGCTCAAAAGAGGCGCCAGAAACGCCAAAGCTGCGGCCGTGTCCGTCTGCGCCACGTGCACAAACACGCGAGCAAGCAAGTACGCAGCATGGCGTGCCACCCTGGTGGCGTACTGCCCACAGTCCAGACCCGCCACTACAGAGGCTGCCGCCTGAGCAGAAAGTGTGCGGCAGGATGCCAGACAAGTCTCGAGCACTTCAGCGGCGCTGCCGCCGCTGCTCAGCACTGCGAGCACGTACTGCAGATGCAACTCTGGCGAGCTAGGAAACAAGACCACGCCTTGACGTCCAAGCCAGCGCCGCTGCGCGACGTCCTCTACGGCGGACAGCATGCACCGCCACGACAAGGAGCTCGGATGCAGCTGGAACTGCGCAGCAGCTGCAGTCGCGACCGATAAAGAGTCGGTGCCGGCAGAGTGCTGCTGTTGCTGCTGCTCGACAGCGCTCCAGCGCTCCACCTCTTCGGCGCTGCGCAGAAGTGCGGCGCGGGCAGGTGCAGCGCGTTGCGCGTCCGTCGTCTTCATAGTGGGTGCGCTCATCATCGCACGTGTCGACTGCTTGTCCGTGAGAAGCCTCACATGCAGCCCAGTCGCTATCAAAGTCTGCAGCACCTCACAGAGCAGGGCACATACTAGCGAGATGGAGTCCGCGTGATGCACTTGACGCGCCAGGCGGGCGGTCGCGTGGGTGACGGCGCACAGATGCTCGTCGAGCACCGAATGGCAACGCACGGAGTCTAGAAAGACCATGACCGCCATCTTGACGTGGGTAAGCTGATTGCGGTGCCAGTACGGGCATGCCGCGTTGCGGCACACTGCTGCATCGCGGCGGCCACTCTCCTCGGGTGCACTCAGCGTCCCATCAGTGCCGCGCTCCATGAGGCAGGGCTCATCGAAGAAGAACGGCGGCTTCACCGCTTGCTCCTCCTCACTCCACTGAAAGAGCGGTGCGCAGCGCTGCAGAAAGGCATCCACATCTGCGGCCTGCGGTCGAGCAGCGTTGGCAACGCAGCGAGGAAAGAGAGAGAGGCCGTGCACCGACAGCGGGCAGGCGATGGAGGTGCGCGGATCCTCGGTGCCTGCGCCGTTCGCAGCCGATAAGCTAGAAACTTCACCGCTGTAGGAGGAGGAGGCTCGGCAGATGATCTTCTGGTAGTGCAGCTGGTTTCGCATCCCCTCAGCAATGCGGTGACCCTCCTCGAGGAGCGTCAGCTCCGGCGCCAGCTCCGCCGTCAGGCTCTGCAGCTCCTTGGTCAGCTGCTCTATACGAGAGCGTTGACGGCTGGTGCGTTGCTCTACGGCGCCAAGCTGCGATTCCACATACCGCCGATGATCCTCCAGCTCCTTGAGATGCATGATCACGGTGACTCTCTCACGTCGCAGTCGTAGCTTCTGTAAGTCGGTGTGCACCCAAGAGGCTGGAATGGGAGGCTGTCGCGCAGAGCCTTCGGACATGGCGCCAAAACGGCGCAGCAGCCAGCCCGCGCTCAATCTACACTGCCGGAAGTAAGACTCGTGTTTATTTATGGCGCTGTACGTAGGTGGAGGTGGGTTGGTGTGGGAGAGGGGGGAGGGGAAGGTCTATGCGGAAGCGCGGTTCTTCGAGAGTGCTGCCACCGTTCCACGGAGGGGAACGCGCTGTGAATGACGCCTACGACTGCTTTGAGGCGAAGTTGGTGAGAGTCAGCACAGAAGAGGGGCAGCAGAGGGAGTGTAAAGCAGCGCGCGTGTGCCAGTGGTGTGCGCATAACAGATCACCCCTTACTCGGTTACCTCTCCAGCGATGAGGTAGACTGGCATTGAGAGTGCCGAAGTATTGGGAGAGGAGGATGGTCGAAACACTATCTGTTGCGGGCAGAACGCCCTCTCACCCTTCCTGGTTGAGCGGCACCATGTATTTTGTTTTGCTGAGGAGGCGGCAAGTATCCCGCCACCTGTACCGACTGGTGAAGACACAGCATTCACGACGCGTGCTGCATTAAGCGGCGCAGTACTCCGTCTTTGTAGATTTTGCAACACTTCGTCAAATACTAATGACGACGATGAGACATGTCTCAAACAGGCACACCGGCACGCCCCCCACACTCGCACATCCGCACGCACCGCGAGATGGTGGCGAGAGAAGGAGGGAAGGACAGAGGGGCGGAGCTGCGCACAAAAACAGATGAGAAACGTGAATAGAGAACACAACATGATCAACGAACAGAGAGGAGAGGCGCACACACGCGCCACCCATCTATCAACGCAAAGCAAGATGAATAGCGGGATTGAGGCGGCTCCGCCCAACCACTACTATTATCAGCATCATCAGGAGCCCAGGCAAAACGGAGAAAAACAAAGGCGCAGCACGGAGGAGTAGAGAAGAACGGCGCCGGTGCCTCCCCTCTCCCCTCTGCTTACACAGTCACGCGCATGCACGTGCTTAAATCGCAGGAATGATGGCCGGCAAAGGTGAACGCACAGGGGAAAGAATGGGGAAACAAAGAGGCGCGTGGGTATGGTTGCAACAAACGGGCAGACTCAGTGAGAGGGAAGGAGAGAAGAGGGGCAGACATGCACACGGCAGCGCTCAGCAGTCCAACCCGGCCCCATACGCCCCCCCCCTCCCGCTCCCCTCCGCTTCCCCAGCCTGCCGTCAGTGCTTTCCCGCCTATTGCCGCCCTTTATAAAGGCAGAAAAAACATTTGTGAGAAACGCTCGGCTCTCATGCGGCGAGTTCGTACAGCTCCTCACTCTTCCGTATCGCCTTTCGCTGCAGAGAAGGCGAGAAAAGAGTGGAGAAGCAACGCACAAGTCGACGCTCCCTCCAAAACTCACCCCTACCGCCCTCTGACTGCAGCGTACCAGAGGCGCCCCCTCCCCAAATGCGCGCACAGAGTGAATAAGCGAGAGAGAGAGAGACGCAGCCTTGAAATGGTGGGCAGGGAATGCAGTCCTGGGGAGCTTCCGCATCACGGCCCTTGCATGTACTCTCTCTCTCATTTTTTTCCGGTTCTGCCTGCCTTTCTACAAGGTCAGCGAGTGCGTAGCGCGCGAAGGTGTGAGTACGCGTATTCGCAGCAAGCGGCAACGGCAAACCGATGCAAACAGTGGCTTAGATGTTTTCCTTGACACATAATCATACGCATCCGACAACGCAACGAGCGCGACGCGCACGCGCACGAGTCCTACGCCGTAAACGAGAGCACACACGTGCCCTTATCTGTTTGTGCAGTGTCTAAATCAGAGGCTGCAGGGAAAGTCGAGAAATTAGACAGAGCAAAAACCCCCCGCAACATGACCGTTGCGCGCGCGTAAGCGGATGCGCATGTCCGTCACACGCCGAGTAGAGCAACGAGAAGGAAGCGAACAAACGACTGAGGAAGGCAAACGAAATTGTGGTGGCGTCCGCAATGCCCTCATCCTGGAGAACGTGAGAGCCACCAAGCGGGCGTGGGGAAGGGAGCGAGATGTGTAGTCCATCCGAGCCCATCCGCACAAACGAGGGAGGGGGAGAGGGCAGAGCACGACACACAGACGGAAAGAAGAGCAAATCACCGTAAGAAGAGTAAGTTAGATAATTTTGCTATGTGATGCTATGACGGTACTGTAACGAACGGAAAAGGGGCAGGCAACGTCTCTCGCTGCCCGTCTGCTACTGTGGTCAATGGCACACCGGGGGGGGGGGAGCAAAGCCGAGCAGGTGCCGCGCCGCCAGGCCTCTAATCCACCACCACCGCCACGCCTTCGCTGTAGTTCGTGTAAAGACGCAGTAGGAGCAACGCTGCCATTTCCTAGCCCAGTAGACTTCAGTGATCGCCAACGCGTCCTCAAGGATTGGGTAAGGTGCATATGGAAGGAAGGCGACGGCGTTGGCGTGCGAAACGGCACAGTGGCGAGCCAAAGTCGTCATTCTTTCGGGCATGCGTGCGGGAGCGTTGTTTGCGTGCTACGGATGATTTCCTAGAAACATGTGCAGGCTGGACCAGAGCGGTATCGAAGCCGGCGCCCGGCCCCACCCGCACGGTTGCCGATATGCGCATAAGTGGCAATGAGAGGGGTAGAAGGGGAGCGTGCGTGCGCCTGTTCACTTGCAAGAGATCCCTTTCGAGGGTGCGCGAGGCACAACCAAGTCTGCGCATTCGTTTGCGAAGACGAACTACGTCTCGGCGGTGGACACTACCGCCGACGACGTTGCAGACGCCTCGGTTGCCTCCGCAGCCACATAGTCTATGGCGCGCTGCGCGAGGTGCATCGGCTGAATGTGGTTTAGCATGATCGCCGCGAGGACCACGCTGAGGTACACATACGAGAAGACGAAGCAGCCGCGGCAGTGGCGCACCGGCTCGTTGTGAAAGAGGAGCGACTTGTAGATCATGAGCGCGTTGGCGGCGGCCGTCACCGAGTAGTACCACACCCCCTCCACCTCCATGCCGGCGAGCGTCGGGCAGACGAGAGTGAGGAAGGCCATCATAACGGAGAGGGCAACAGCGTAGAAGGACGCGCGCCAGGGATTGTAGAAGGCTAGCATCTTGTAGCCGGCCGCCTCGTAGTCGCGCCGGCAGTGGAAGGCGAGCCCGTTGAAGTGCGGAATTTGCCACACAAACAGGAACGTCGCCAGCAGCCACACCGGCGGCGTGATGATACCGGCGACGGCAAAGCCTCCCATGAGCGGGGGCACGCCTCCTACGATAGAGCCGAACCACGTGTTGAGGGCGGAGACGCGCTTCAGCGGGGTGTAAATGCAGACGTACAAGAACCAGTTGAAGACGCCCAAGGCCGCCGCCGGTGGGCTGACGCAGTACAGCAGCCCAGTGCCGAGGGTCAGCTCCATGCCGGAGATGGCCGTAGCTGCCTGGGGTGAGAGGAACTTCATCGGGAGAGGTCGACGGCAGGTGCGCTTCATTAACTTATCATACGGTGCCTCGATGATCTGGTTCGCCGTGTTGGCGGAGCAGGACTGCAACATTGTGCCGGTAGTGACGGCAGCCGCGACTAAGGGAGCGGTGCCACCGGCAATCACGTATCCCGCCAACGCCGTGGCAGCCACGTAGGCGGAGAGCTGCGACTTGCCCATCTGCGACACCATTGCCAACATGGTCGGCGGCCGGCGGTCGCACAGACTCGCCTCCACGGGGCAACCCATGTGCGGCGTTGTGCCCACCACGGGGCAGTGCTCCATTGCCCCTTGCGCCATGACCGTGGCAGATCCCTCCTTGGCCTGATGGTACGGGCACGCCGTGAAGGTGCCGGACTGCAACCTGCGCTGCGTCAGCCTGAAGAGCTGCGCGTGTCGAGCCGCCGTGATGTGCAACATTGTCCTTTCCACTGCTTTGATGGTGCGGCAGGATTTTGGCTGACGGAAGCGGCACACACGCGCGGCGAAGAGCGAGGAAAGAGCGCGCAGCAAGACGGTGGTGGATTCGTATGAGGTGCTCCGCCAGAAGAAATCTGTGAGCATGCAACGGCGATGAAGCGGCCACGTGCACGCACTCAAGCACACGCGCAAACACTTACACAGACGCAGGGACACTGACGTAAGAAGGAGGCGACGATAGTGGCACGGCAGGAGAGGGAAAAAGTGGGAGTGTGAGCAGTGAGCACGCGTCCAAACACTTGTGCGAGTGCGCAAGTATGTGTGCGGCTAAGAGGGCCAGCGTGTCCACCGCGCCCCGCAGCCGCGGCGTTGGGGACACCAAGGAGAAGCGACTATCATAGACAGAGAGGTAGAGCAGCGGATAATGTCGAGTGCGGCGAATATACGTGCCGTGCACACACACACACACAAACCTACCTCCACGCGCTGCTCCAAAGGCGCCGTTCCGTGGAATCCGCTGGTGGCACGACCAAAGCGAGCGCCTCTGCTCTTCGGCACCCTCCTTCACCCGAGCGGATGTAGTATACCCGAGAAGTGATCCACGCTCTGCTGCTGCTTCCTGAGTGTGCGCCTCAACAGAACCGCGAGCGTCGCCGAGCTTCGGGTGACGAAGGGGAGGAGGAAGGGGCACACGCAGGCCTCAAAAACATCCAGCGGCGCTGTGTTCCCTTCCCCCGACCAGCCTTCATCGCGACTGCCCACGCCATCGTATCTGGTGGGCCCACGGTAGTGCGCCATCCGGTCCGTTTGCCTGCTTCCTCTGCTTTCGTTTTCACAACTCTTGCGCCTTAGGGAGCACAGCGAATGAACGCAAAAGCAAACTCACGCCACACATCCACTCGCCCACGACAAGGCACAGAAACACACACACACACAAACAGAGAGAGAAGTGGCGAAGAGGCCACGCCGCTTGAGTCGTCGCGAGCACACGGATGCAATCGAAAGAAAAAATACAGCACCGCGATGGTCCTGCAAGCCTCCTCTCTCGCTCCATTTATGCGCCGCACACCGAGGTCGCCGAAGAAGTGGGTACAAGCGAGCCACCTTTGCGCTCCACCCCATCCACACGTTCTGCACGGCCGCCGGGTGCTGGTGTCGGTGAAGGTGCTTATCGCAGCTTGCTCAGCGACTCCGCGAGGTCGAACGGCTCGAACGCGTGGCCGTCAGCGGCGTAGAACTTGTTGTTGAACTCCACCCAATGAAGACGCAGCGCGTGCAGGAAGGCGGACAGGGACTCCATGCCGAGCAGCACGCCGATCGTCGCCGCCATCCACACGGCGAAGCCAAAGAAGATGCAGATTCCGGTGCCGCTGTCGTAGTCGACCGTGAGGAGGAAGGCGAAGCTCCAGAACACCTCCGACAGCTGCGAGTGGGCGAGGGACAGGGCCCACAGACGTAGGTACGAGGCGGTGTTCGATACGCAGCCGAGCACGTACTCGATCGTGTGAATGATCTGGTGGATGATGATCTCGCTGAACTGGAAGTCGTCCTCCTCTTCCTCCTCGCCGTCCTCAGGCGGGTGGGCAGCCCGTTCTTGCATCTTGTGGTCGTGCTCTTTCTTCTCCACATACGGGATGACGCACAGCATGCATGGAACGCAGGCCAAGGACACCAGCAGAAGCATCACCTGCAGGGCAGCCTGGCCAGAGAAGAGCGGAAGGGTGATGGTTCCCGGTGCCAGGAAGAAGTTCGTCATCGTCTCCAGCAGCGACGGGGCATCGTGCGTGTTCTCCCAGGTGGTCAGCCACTTCACAATGATGAGGACACACATGTATCCAAAGGTGCACGACAGAAACACCACCTCCGGAACGAAGCGGAACCACACCTTGACGCTGTCGTTGAAGTAGATGTAGTTCGTCAGAGAAATGAACACGCCAGCCATCATCTGCGCCACACCAATAATGACGGAGCACTTCATCTTGATGGAGTTGTAGAATTCCAGCTTGTTCTCCGTCTCCGACCAGGCGGAGTCGATGCCAAAGATGACCGGCGATTCCGGCTTGACGCTGGGGCGGCCTGTGGGGAAGGACGGGTACACGATCCCGTCTGGGCCCTCCGGTGGCAGCTGCGGCCAGCGGTAGCCCGAGGCGAAGATTTCGATGGAGAAGCCAAACATGTCGTTGTACAGGAGCCCCATGTACACAGCGAAGAAGCCCATGAGCAACAGCAAGTAGCGGCCGCCGAAGATCATGGCGAAGATCTCGTTCAAAGGCTGCCCCTCCAAGCTCTTCTCCTTGAAGACTAGGAAAGCGGCAAAGAGGGTGAGGATGATCCCGTGGCCGACGTCGCCGTACATGACACCGAAGAGATAAGGGAAGGTGATGATCGTGAATACGCCGGGGTTCGCCTCCTTGTAGCGGGCCATACCGTAGCTGTCCACGATGCTTTGGAAGGAACCCGTGATCTTGTTGGTCTTGAAGTACGACGGCGGCGTCTCCCGCGTGTTCAGCTCCTCAATAATTGTCGCCACCTGCGCCCCGCTGAGGTACTCAGCCTCGGCGATCGCCGTGCGGATGTCCTCGCACGAGCGCACCGGCGCCCACCCTCGCGCGATCGCGGTCGACCCCGAGAACTTCAGCATGTTCATGGTCGAGAAGACCGCCTTTTCCGTCACCACAGCGCGGCGCCACTCGTAGCAGGCAGCCGCAATGCCGAGCAGCACCTGCCGCTGGCGGTAGGCTGACTGGTTGAGGGTCTGGGTGATCGTGTCCACCTGCTGCTGCAGGGAGGCGTGCATGCGGGTCAGCTGCTGCTCAGAGTCGGCGTAGCTGTATACGGTCGCCGCGTTCGCCTCGGCAATCTTGATAAGCCTCTCGCGCAGCCGCGGGGCCGAAAAGTACACGGCAAACACGCTTTTGTACACAGGCTCGTTCGCGTTTATGTTGTAGAAGGGCTTATCGATATTGTCCGTGCGCATGATAGAGTTGCCGCGTGTGGAACGGTACACAAGGCGCTCGAAGAGCGGAATGCGCTCCTTCGGAATGACGCCGGTCACCATCAACACCCCATCGCCGGTTGAACCGCCAAAGTCGCGCGAGAGAATCTCGAGGTGCTCCTTGGACCGATTGCGCTCCTCGATGAGGGCCTGGTACTGCTCATTGAGCTCCACCACCTCAGAGTACACCTCGTCGATTTTGTGCTCAAGCGACGACATCGTCTCCCCCTCCGCGCCGCCGTCCACGATGGTGGTCACACCGGCCTTTTCGATTTCCTCTTGCAGAAAGCGCAGCTTGCGCTCCATGTCGTCGCAGCGGCGCACTTCCTGCACAAAGTCGCGCTGGAAGGCGCTCACGTCCCTGTTTAGGTCTTCAAACTGGAACTGGCCGATCTCGCCGAGCTTGAGAACGGCGTCGTGGGCCACCTCGCGCTGCATGTGCAGGGAGAGGACCACCATGTCCTCCGACCTCCACAGTCCACTGCAGGCCTCCCGCGGCATGATGGCGAAAGTCGGAAATGAGCACCACACAGTACTACAGAGAAGAAAGCCGCAAAGGAAAGTCGCGCGCGCCGTGCAGTGATGTCGCGTGGGGGGCGCACAGGCAATCACTATGAAACTAAAGAGAGATGGGAGAGGAGAACCGTTAGAGGAAGGTGCGCGGCCTGCGGAAGCGGTGGCGGGACGAGAGTAGGAAGGGGGACAGACTGAGGCGAGGTAGAAATATCCTTCAGCGGTACTAGGATATGTGCGAGCACTTTGTGAGTAGGCGTGTGCGTGTACTGTGATGATGCGGAGACAGAGAGGTGGAGGCATCCAGAGAACATGGAAATGGGGCAAGAGAAAGACGGCGTGGGTAGCGCTCGCAAGGAGAGCAAGAGTGCAAGCAAAATGGGCCGCGTTGCAGCAGAGGCGGCTGCATACGTCGGCTCGGCGATGACGCTTGCTCCTCGCGAGTGTTCTGCTGGTATGAGGTGGCGCTTGCGTCATTGCAAAGCCACTGCATGAGGAAGCTGCGGCAGCGCATGATATCACCTGAGAGAGGCGGGGGCGGGGCAGTGCTGTATCCGCGACGTCAAGGGGGTCGGCTGCAGAGCCCTTGGCCTTCTCCTACCCCTTTTTGGGGAGGGGGGCCTTCGTCGATGGTGGATTCTGTAGTGCAACTTAGCGTGTAGCGGAGCTGCGTGCGCCTGATAGGCAGCAAACGGTGCATAGCAGATATGGAGGACGACCGAAGGAGGAAAAAAAAATCGGCCGACGAGCAACTGGAAGCGATGTGGAGCAGCAGGAGCGTGGTCCAGGCGCGAAGTGACGATCACGCGGGACGGAGAGGGGGATGCGACACACAGGCATGCTCACCGACGCGCACAGGAGCAACGAAACGCGCAAATGTTTACAAGCTCCTCACGCCTCCCCCACCGCCCTGTGCAACAGGGCGCTCTACGGTGTGCTCGCCGCACCGCACCATCCACTTGAGAGAAGCGCATCAAGTGAGAAAGAGGAGGAGGCGCAGTGGGACACCAGCTGCTCTCGAAGGCGCTGCATTTCTGTTGTATACGCCTTCTGCTCCCGTAGCCCTTCGCGCGTTGGGAGCGCGGGGAGCGGAACCAAGCGCAGCTCAGGGGGCACAATTTCGCGCACCCGCATCGTCCTGTCCGGCATGAAGTATGCCACGAAGTGATGATGGGGCTGCATTGCATGGCGGTGTGCTTCGATGCCCGTCTCCTCACCGGTGAGCACGAGCGCATCTCCAAGGAAGGCGTCGCAGAAGGCGTGCCAGAGCGCCACTGACGATGCGGTGCATGGCCACGAGGGCGCAGAAGAGGAGGTCAAGGTGGAGGTGGAGGCGGCCGATGTGTCCAGGGCTAGAGTCCATGTGTCTCCCATCAGGAGCGATTCGTCTATGTTGTCAGCTTCGAGCACTGCGCGTAGATGCAGCGTGGCCCAGGGGTCCTGACCACCCCTCTCTACCACCGATGCCGCAGTGGCACGATCATGACGGTGATTCATCTCTGGAAGACGTTGGTGCACGGCACCGCCGGCCACAGGCGCAGCAGCAGACGACGCACGATCTGTCACCAGCACGCTGCCGATGGTGTCGCGCCCGTCAAGGAAAGCCCCGTAATGCCAGATCGTCGCAATGACTGGCACCGCCTGCAAACCGAGTTGCAGCCCAAGGCGACGTGAAGAGCGCACATGAGGCAGCAGAAAGAAGGAAAGAATCTCCTGCATTGCGGCCTGCAGCTGACGCGCACTACGAGAGCAGCGATATACGCGTACGTTGCTCGCCAGCTCGCCGACAGTCACGCACACTGCCTCCCAGTCCACCAGGATACATCGCAGCCGCTGATGCGGCGAGGCGTCAAGGCAAAGCCCTGACAGACTCTGCGTTGCCTCCGTGTGACTGACGTACGAGGAGCAGAAGAGGATAAGCTGATGACGCTGCTGCGAGCCGCTCAGTGCTCGCTGAACGTGCGGCAGCACAGACACCATGCGATTGCCGAAAATGGCGGCACCGCATGCGTTGACGCTGTGATCCGGCTGGGCGGCTGCAAGTGCGCGAAGGCCACTTATCGCGCCAGCAGCGCCAGAATCCATTGGATGGCCGGTGCTCGTGGCGCAGAACGGTGTCGCGAAAGACTCCACATGATTGTGCGTCACGAGATGGACGGTCGCAGAGAGAGTGGTACCACTCCTTTGGTAGTGCAGGTAGGAGAGAGTCAGCAGTTGGCTGCACTGCGCGTACACGGTCTGCCGCAGCTCCTCATAGCCTCTGCCATCGCCTGCGACACGACAGTCAAAGAAGATGCAGACGCGCCTATCCGATACTGTCGAGGAAGCTGACATGGAGCCAGCGTGCGCGGGTACACAAGCGATATGCCGAGCAAGGTGGTCACCGCGCACACGGAAACTGTAGGTGTGTGCAGATGAGTGTGCGCGCCTGTGGGCAAACGTCCGCAGCCGGCTGCTGTTGATGAGTTTATGTGCGTCACCTGCGCAGCACAGCACCGGAAGCAGCAGCGAGGAGGGTCGCCACTCCGACACTCATCTGAGAGAAGCGAGTGCAGCCAGCACGACAACCAAACGACAGGGAAGTGGCAGTGGAGTGAAGACGAGAAGAGAGAGGAGGATCAGCAAGCAGTGCGTCACATGTGCGAGCGCACAAGAAGAAAGCGCGCGTATGAGCAGCACCTCCCCCTGCTCACCCTGTCATACTCCAAAATCGAAGAATAAATACTCCACGGATTTGGGGAAGGGTGCAGCAAAGGGAGGGGGCAGGAGTTTTTCTCCACCTGCCCCTGCTCTGCCGACATCATCATCGCTCCCCTTGTGCCCTTTTGCGTTTTTTTTCTTGGTGCGACTTGCCTGTGCGCTTCGGTAGCTCGGGCACGCCCCCTCTCTTGGCTGCATCGCTCCCTCATCGGCCCTTCCACGTCCCACCTCTCCCCCCTGCCTCTCGCGTTCCCTCGAGAGAGACTCCCCAGACGAGTAGACCAGCACACGAAGAGACGCACCGATATAAGCATAGGTGCAAACGAAAGGAAAAGACATCCTGCCTGCTGCGCACGCATTGGTTGGCGCGGTGCTGCATCTTCCACAGCTCAAGTTGCAAAATCGGAGGCGAGCTGAGCCTCTAGGAGTGACGGGTGGGAGACAGATGGGCAGGGAGAGGGCGCGAGCTGAAGAAGCAACGCCGGCACAAGAGAAAGAGGGACAAAAAAAAAGCACAGGAGGACCGAGTACCCACCGGCGGGTGGCGAGGCGGGTGACGAAGCGTGCACACATGAGCATGTGTGCGCGTGTAGGAGAGGATTCGGCCACGAGGGCTGAACAGCAACCTCGGCAGACGACAAACGCACACACGCACAAGCGCGAGAAAAGAAGGCGGGGCACATGGGGTGCGGAGAGCGAGAGAGCACAGTGGCATGGAGAAATACACAGAGCGGTCATTACTGGCAGGAGAGGGTGTCGCTGAGCCTGCTCGCGCGCAGCTCACATGCGAGCACAAGCGTCGATACAGAGAGAAAGACGCACAGCTGGCAGTGGCACAGGGGAGCCAAAAAATTGTGTCGGGAATGCCTCCGTGGAAGTGGCGAGAAAACGATGAAGAGACGGAGACCGACAGAAAGAGCGGAAGACGGGCTAGGGAGGGCAGGCAGATGCGCACACCGGCACATCCCTCCATTGCCTCCGACAGGAGGGTGAGAGAGAGAACGTTGCGGGAGTGCCCCTCAGCCGGCCACTCAGCGGGGAGAGGGGGGAGGACGGGCAGCCGTGCACACACGTCCACTTGAATGCCCCCCGCGGGTGAGGGGGGAGCGCGCTCTCCCCTCGGATGTTTGGCGGTTCGCTGCGGCTTTGGGTTCGGTGGTTCTACTCACGAAACGGTAGTGAGAGGCCCCCGCCTCCAACGCGCCCCCTTCGCAGGCGTCACCCCTTCGCCCTCCCCGCGTGCGTCAGTAGCCGCCCCTGAGGCACTGCGCCTCGTCGGGCTGACAAGCTGAGCGCACGTATTCTGCCGGAGCCTGGGGGGTGAGGGAGGCTACGTAGAAGACACAGCCCGGCCCTGCCATCGCTACATGCGCCCGGTGCGCCAGCGTGGACTGCATCTGCGCCGACAAGCTCTGCGCTTCCTGAAACCGTCGTCTTGGGCGCTTGCGCCAAGCCACCCGGGGTGCCCCCGGGTGCGAGCTGCACGGAGATGCGTGTGCGCTCGTCGAGGGAGACCTCCTCGCCATCGGGTCCGCAGACCGTCAGCATGCGACTGCCCATCCAGACTCGAGCCCGGCACGCGCACACCGAGCGCGACGCGTGGCGTCGGGGGGTATGCAGCGAAGCAGCGCCGCTACAGCGACCACTCGTCGCGTGTGTACTGCCCCATTCGCTCTTGATGGGGTGCGAGAGGTGTGGGCAGTGTGTCCTATATATGTGTGTGTGTGTGTGCGAGTATTCGCGGCCAGGGTACTTCGGCGTGTGAGGTGTGGGTGGGGTCCACAAGCGATTAGAGGAGGCGGGAGAGCGTGCCTCGCGGCTGTCAAGGGGACAGAAGCAGAGAGGGAGTTGAGGGCGAGCACAAGGCGCTACGGATTCCATCGATGCGGCTCTTGAGGGCCACTGCCGTTCGTTTTGGTTTCCATGACTTCTCGTCTTCTCGACGGTCGGGGAGTTCACCGATCAGGCTCACAAGGAAATGAATAGGGAAGAGAGGAGAGAGAGGAAGGAATAAGGCGCAGCTGCGCACGCAAGGTGAGCCACCCAGGAGAAACAATGGAGGACAACAAAGAGCGGACGAGAGATGAAGACCGACAGCTCAGGCGCCGATCTACTCGGGAGACGCGTGACACTGCGACACAAACAGAGAGGTGCACACCACATCAGCTCAGCAATAACATCATCGCCATAATGGACAGCAAGCAACATGAAATATTGTGCCAGCTACCTCAATGCAGCAACGGCAAGGTCCACACCAACAGGCCAGCCGCGAGCCTCTCCTGTTGACGCTGTGGCTGAGGGATTGGTTCGCCGCTGTATTTCGCGTACGACCAGACGATGGTCTGCAGTGCATTCTCGAAACGGCATGGGTCAAATGAGCTCCGCTTGGCCACCGGCGTGAAGCTTCTTGTCGACAACGTCCTTTTGGCGCTCCTGCCACTTGCGGTAGATGTCGGACTGCACGAGCGAGTCATGGATCTCCTCCTCGTTGCAGTTACCTTGGAGAGAAAGGGAAGTGAGGCCTGGGCAGTGCGCGAAAATGGCCGCGTTGACGCGGCGGAGCGGCTCCGTTCCCTTCTGCTCATCTAAGCTGATCCGTCTTAGCGACGCCATCGTTGGCGCCTCCTCGTCCGCTGCGAAACCCAAGCTCACAGTGCCGCCCAGGTGGTTCTGATCAAGGAGGAGCTCTCGCAGCGCCGGGAATGGTTTATCGACGGTGTTGTCAGCGATAACGAAGGTCTTCAGCTGGTTACGCTGGAGTGCGACCACCTCGAGGCTCTTACTCGGGCCAATGCACCGCGCCAGCGAAAGCGGAATGTCGAGCGTCGTCTTGTTGTCGGTGCAGACGAGGCGGCGCAGGCGCGGAAAGCGAGCAGCGAGGAGCGGAGGCAGCATGTGCAGATCGTTGCCGGAAATGTTGAGTGACTCGAGGGGGAGCCGTGTGGTGCTGTGGGCAGCGTTGCTCACGGGAGCCGCCGCGATGCGTGTTCGTGCCTCCTTAGCGTGTGTCTTGGACAACGGTGCCTCACTCCCGAGAGCGCACGCGCACGTGAGTCCGTTGTGAGAGAGGTCCAGGCTAACCAGCGTGCGCCAGAGAGAAAGGGCGGTGAAGGCATACGGGACGGGGTCGCGGAGAGGGTTGTGGGTGATCGTGATGATGCGCAGAGTGGACAACTTCGTGAGGGCTTTCGTGACGCTTGACCACGATTTGACCTTCTGCGTGTTGAGCGTCAGAATGCCGGTGGTAGCGGCGCGGTCATAGCGATCTTTCGAAGTAGCGCCACCCATTGTCGTCTAGCAGTCTTCGTGTTCTTGCGCGCGTGGGCAAGCGGGGTGTGCGGGTATAGGTCTTATCAGTCTTACCAGTTCAATGAAGGACGATAAGAGCCTGTAGCAACGCACCACGTCAGTCTCGCGCGCGTCACATTCGATGGTGCGGTCGCAAACAAAATCCATCTCTCTGTGTTGGCGCTTGTGTCGCACGCATTGAGAGAGAGAGAAAGGTGTGGCGGATAGAGGCTGAAGAAAATCTGTGCGTGGGGTAGGGGACGAGAGTCAGACGCCGCAACTTTCCTCTGTGGTTGTCTCCTTCCCTCATCACCACATCAACAGCAACGCATCCGTCACCTCAAGAGGATTCTCGCCACGCTGCAAGGAAAACTGTCGTCAGCTGCATCAGCGGAGGCCGTTTTCCATGCAGACCAGAGACGCGAGAGGCGTGCTCCGTCACACGCGCATCACTCCATTCACCCGGCTGCCATCCAAAACTGATGACCGCCCTCGAGAGGGCGACTCGGCAGACAGCCCTGCTTCCACGTAAAAGGCTTCCCTGCGCTGGTGGCCTTTTCGCTTTCTCATTACGAACACGGTAAGCCCGACAACGGGGGGACACACCGCAGTGCGTGGCACCACAGGGCACAGCATCCCCCTCCACAGCCTATCCCATGCCGAATGCCAGAGCAAACCTCCGGCGGTGACAGGGCCAAGTGCCCACGACGTGGCGAACCCAGAGCGCTTCATCGCTACTGATGTCGGCGGCCAGGTCCTGGATGGTGCGGCGCCGGGACCACCCGCGACATCGAGCACGTCGGTGCCATCCACATGACGGGCAGGGTGCCGGCGCGACTCGAGCGTGTATCCCACACACACGGCCCTCGCACTGCCCACGAGTGGTGGGAGGGGGGAGAGCCTGAGCGCCACCCCGAGGGACGCCACCAGGTGGCGACCGGCATGATGGGTGAGCGGCTGTGAGGGCGGCCGGCTCAGCGGGGGGTAGAGGTAGACTCTGAGGCCGCGTGCAGATGGCGGAGCCGGCGCATCGTTGCAACGCACGTTTACTGGCGCTGCCCCGCACCACGCGATGGAGTCTGCGACAGGGTCAGGGTGGTGGTGGAGCAGGGGCGAGCTCATGTTGCGCGGCCGAGGGTGGGCGCGCTGAAAGGAAGAGAAAAAGAGAAACTAGATAAGCCGTGAAAACGATTCTGGAGGTTGCCACGGGCAACGCAACAGGGAATGCACAGAAGCAGGCGCGTGCACACTCGCCTTAACGCACGCGTATCGGCATCGTCACCTGATCGCCTTACCGACCCTTTCGATGGGTGCACACTTGTTGGGCAAAGACCCAACTACCCCCCTCCCTCCGCCTCCCTCCGCTCTCCACGCATCCGCATGAGGAGGAGAGCGACGCTCGCAGGCGAGGGCCGCTGCTGCTTGTCTGAGGGCGTGTTGACGAATGCATGAACCCTCTCCCTACCCCCGTCACTGCTTGTGTGGGTAGTAGCGTTGGCCGAAAATCGAGGTTCCGACGCGCACGGTGGTGGAGCCCATTCGAATGGCGTTCACGTAGTCGCCACTCATGCCCATCGACAGCTCCAGGTCCTCCGGCGCCATCTGCACTGCCTGCGCCACGTCCTCCCGGCACTTCGTGAGACACTCAAAGTTTTCTGGTCGACTTGTGTAGTCGGGCATGCCGATCGTCATGAGTCCCTTCAGCCGCAGCAGTGGGCACTCATCAACGATGTACTTGGCAAGTGCCACAGTAGCCTCCCCAGGCTCCGTTCCGCTCTTCGTCTCTTCGCCACTGGTGTTTACCTGAATGTACACCTCGAGTGGCCGGCCGCCGCGGTACTTCCTGCACCCCTCGTTCACCTTGCTCGCCAGATTCTCGGAGTCGATGGTCTGAATCACGCGCAGGTTGGGCACCCCCTCCAGCAGCTCCTTCACCTTGTTGCTCTGCAAGTGGCCAATGAAGTGCCACACCGTGTCCTCGGGCAGCACCTTGGCCTTCTCGCCCAGCTCCTGCACGTAGTTCTCGCCGAACACGCGCTGGCCCAGGTTGTACAGGTTTAGAAGACATGCAGGAGACTTGGTCTTGCTCACCGCAATGAGCGTGACGCGACGGTTTCCGCTCTCCTGCGCCACCGTGTCGCGCACCGCCTTGTAGTTGAGCGCGAGGGTCTCGGCGGTAGGCTCGCTAGCGATATCGTAGCGGGACATGGCACGGCGCAGGAGCGGAGAGCGCACGCGACACCGAAACGTGCTTGTTTTTGTGTCTCCTCCTTGGCCGCTGTCGGCAATGGCCGCGCGACGCGACGAGCGAGGTGAGCGGAGAGAAGGAGGGCGGGGACAGAGTGACCGAACGCAAAGGAGAAAGCAGCAATGCACGTGGCAGAGACAGCATCAAGCTGAGCAGCACCGGGCGAATAAGCGGAACAGGCCGCAAGGGGTTTGAGCGTGCCCATGTATGTGTGGTGCAACGTGCGCAGGTGCACATTCGAGTGAGAGCGGCGGAAACGAGGAGCGGGCGAGAAGGCAGAGAAAGAGACAGGTGTGGCGAAGGTGACGGTGCGGGAAAGGACGTGATGGCACCACACAGAGACGGGCATACCAACGTAGTGTCCGAAAATATGTCTTCCATCGCAGTCGAGTCGGAGACCTCTGTGACGATGTGTGCGCCATGGTTGATTCAAAATCCTCGACGAGGTGCACCATTACGGCTTTAGAAGCAATACCGTGAAAGGCTCTCTTGAGCGCACGCGAGCCCTCGCGCGCTGGCTCATTCCTTCTCAGGTTGTCATGGTGGAGACACTGTGACACATATACGCAGACAGATACACGTGCCGGCTCCTAGGGAAACTGCGAAGATGGCGGACAGGCACACGCGTCACGCTCCAAGAATTTACTTTGACGAGGTGGTTCTCGGCTCGCTTCAGCCGTCCTTTTCGTCCTCCGTGCGCGTTCTCTTCGCCGTCGGCTCCGCGTCGCCCTCCGACTCCTCTTCGGTCTCACTGCCGGTGCTTCCGGACGATCCCGTCTGCCCCACCTCGTCGTCACTCTCTTCATCGCTGCTATCCTCGAACTCCTCGTCGCTGTCCGTCTCGTCCGAGTCTTCGACCACGACCTCGGTCCCGTCGCGCGTACGCGAGTTGAGGGCGACCAGCTTCGGAAATGCCCCGAAAACGGAGGCGAAGTGCGCAGGGGTGTCAACATCGTTGTCCACCACGTCCAGCACTTCCAAGTTCGGAAAGCTCTGCGCCAACCGGCTCACCTCCTCCAAGGAGGACACTTGATTGTTGGGCATGAGCAGACGAACTAGCGACGGCACAGCCGGCGGTGGTGAAGTAACAGCAACGGCGTTGTCGCTAACATCCAGAAGGCGAAGTGCCTGAAGCTTGTTGAGGTCAAGGATGTCGAGGCTCACGAGCTTCGGTTTCATGCAGATCAGCAGAAGGTGAGTGAGGTGAGTGTAGGGAGACCACAGCTCTGGGAGCGCCGGTACGCCGCTCAGAGAGAGCTGCGTGACCTCCTCAGCGGGTCGCCCCTCCACTTGTTTCTGAACCCGGAAGGCAGCTGTCTTCTTTAATATCTCCATGCTTGCCTGCGCGAGTGTGCGAAGCGCGACGGCAAGGCAGCTGTGCCTGTATGTCTATCGACGTGTATGGGAGAGTCTATGGAAGCAGAAGACGGAGACAATATACAACGGTGGCTGTATGACCTTGTGAGTCGGTCGCGACGTCCGTAGGGAGGAATAAGTGCAGCCACGCGCATGAGCACATATCCGCACGCACACACACACACACACACACAGCAGTCGGAGAGCGAGAAAAGGGAGGGCGGACAGGGCGATGGAGAGAAAGACAGGAGACCATCTAGCAGGCAGGAGGGAGTGGCCGGTGGGGTCCTTTGCCAATGCCTCACAGAAAACGGTGTGAGGAGCGCATGCGGCTTCGCTGCCGGTCAACTCAAAGACACTCACACGTGGTGGCAGGCGGAGTGTGCCACTGGCGCGGATGGAGACGTGGAGAAGCTAAGGTGAACCTTCTAAGCGCGCCTGCCTTTGCCATTACATGCCGCGGCTACGCTTCCTCTGTGGGTTAAGCGCACTGTGTGCCTCTGTCTGCGGCTGCATGCGAGAGGAATAGGGGAGAGCACATCACCCTTAAGCACCCGATAGGGAGGGCAAGAGGCGGTGCAGCAGAGGGACGGGCGCGTCTGTGTGCGTGCGCTTGTGAAGCACATGTAGAGGTGCCCGCACGGAGAGAGGAAGAGAGACAAGTCCGAAAGGTGCACGTGGCCATCACTGCACAAGCAGAGAGACACAGGAAACACGAGAGGCGAGCACCGCGCATCAGGAGAGCCACCCCAACACTACACAAAAAGCTGCAACGCGGGCATCACGGAATGGACGGGGGGTGTGTGGGGAGGCGATGGCGTGCACGAGCAAAGTGCCGTGAGCCGGCGGTAGCGAGTTCGACGCACACAGAGAGGGCAACACACGAAACGAAAAAAGAGTGGCGGGAAGCACGAAAAGGGGCAGAGAAGCGGCAGCTGCACCAGCCACGCCAGCCCTGCGTTGGAGCAGCTCGGTGTACACAAGTCTGGCACACAGGCCGCAGTACGCAACAAGGGGAAGCTCACCCGCAGCACACGTTGCTATGGCGTCGCCGCCTTCTCCAGCATCCACTCACGCGAAAGAAGGACCGTGGCCTTGGCGGAGATGGCGTCGGGGGACATGGACTTCCAGTCGACGCCTTCCACCGACTCCGCAATGCGCGCATGGCGCAGTTGCTCCAGAAAGACGATGTGCGGCACCCCAGACGGCGTGCGAGTCTTCCCAAACTCGTGAAAGACTCGCACCTCACGCATCCAAACTTCGTGGTTGTCGACGCGCACAAAGTGGCGGAAGAGAACAAAGAAAGCGGAGCTCATCACGCGGTACTTGACGCTGCTCGTCACCATGCCGTGATCGTGCAGGTCGTCCTCCATCATGTCGAAATCACCGTAGAAGAGAATCGGAAGGCTTGTATCTTTCAAGATGTCCCAGTTGATTCCCGGTGCGTCCGCGGCGTCTCTCGGGCGCTCCACGAGGCGCCCTCGCTCAGGGACGAGCCCGCAGAAGTTGTTGCGCCACGCCCAGTCCACCTTTGGGTCGTACTTCTCGAAGTGGAACGACTCCCAGCCCGGCGAAACTGGGATGCGGAGCTGCGGGTGTACCAGTGTCTTGAACTCCTCCGTCTGGTAGTACTCGGAAGCGCTGCACATGAGCGCCTCAACACTGAAGTGCAGCCAGGGGTGCTCTCGATCAGACTCTGGGCTCACCGAGAGCGTCTTGCCCTGAAAGGCAATTTCCGGCAGCGCCGAGATGCCGAGCGAGTCCTGCAGCTGCTTTGCCTCGTCCTGCGTCATGATGCAGTCGAGATTTGTGCGAGTGAACTGCCACCCACGCACGCATTTAGTGGTGACGTCCGGCTGTTTCACCTCCACCTTAAAGAAAGGAATGCGCGTCAGAGCCGTGGTGGTTGCCGGTGCCGTCGTGGTGGTGGTCACGGGTGCAGCCTGCGGGACCGCCTCGGCGTCGCCGTGCGGCTGCAACGCCTTATCGCCACCGGCCAGTGCGGAGTAGCCAGGTAGCCCGAGCGCCGGGTTCACTGCCAGAGCCCTTGCCATGGGAAAGTCGAGGTGCTGCGCGAGCACTGCGGCCATGCGCTCCAGGCCCTCCTTGTCCTCCTCCGAAAAGTGGTCTAGCTCCGTGCTGTCCACGTCGATCACGGCGACGACGCTTCCGTTCTCAATCAGCACAGGCACGGCAATCTCCGACTTCGACGCCGAGTCGCACGCGATGTGGCCGGGAAACTCGTGCACGCTCTGCACCACTAGCGGTTCACCGCTCTCCGCGACAGTGCCGCAGACGCCTTTCCCAACGCGAATCTCCGTGCAGGCAGGACGGCCTTGGAAGGGCCCGAGAGCGAGCAGCCCAGGCGCTTGGAAGAGGTAGAAGCCGAACCAGTTGACCTTGAGCTTCTCCAGCGCCGCTTCGGGGTTGCAGAACCGGTTCAGCTCGTAAAAGCAGAGCGCCGCGACGTTGCTGAGGCCAATGACCAGGTTCGCCTGCGGAGTGAAGCGCTTGCTCATATCATGCACCAATGCCTCCACCTGCTTCACCAGCCAGTCGTACAGCTCCTTCTTGGAGCTGAAGGTCGGCGCAGGGGTCGTTGTGAGCGTCATGATTGGCGTCAAGGAAAGAAGTTAAGGTCGGCGATGTGCCGCCCCGATATGCGTCGGTTTCGAGTGCCGAAGATGAGTATTACTCACGCGATCTGATCGATAAGCACGGCAGAGCTATCTGCCGCCGGACGTATGTCTGTGTCTGGGATGCGCACGCTAGCTATCCATCTACGCAGACGGGGTTTGTGGGCGCGCATGCACGAGAGAGGGAGGGCGACGGAGATGCACAGCGGCGAAGAAAGAATAAAGACAATAGGAGGTGAGTCGGCAAGAGTGAGATCGTAGCACACCAGGGGTGCACGTGAAGAAACATGAAGAGAGACAGGCACGCAAGACGATGGCAGTGACGAAGCGCGCAGCAGCACTGGCGAGTGGGACGATGGCACCCTTGGGCCCTTTCGGGCCCCATCGCGACTCGCTAAGCGAGTTTCCGTCGCCGTCCCTCGATCGGAACCGACGACGTGGCAGCACGTAGACGCGCCTCTCCCGGCGCAACCACCAGGTGCTCGCCAGCACCACAAACGACAAGAAAACAGCGGTGGGCGGGTGGCTGGAGAGGGAGGAGGCGTGCAGCGACATCATTGCGGTTGAGCAGGTTATGCTCGATGAGACCACCGAAATGGCGGCGACAAGGGCAAACAACGATAAGATACGACCTGGAGGATGCCATCGGTAGCGCTGGATGAAGTCTGTGTGGTTGGGCCTGTGCAGAAGCGGGCGCGTGCCGGCCAGCCGGCAGTGACGGGGGGTTCTTCCATGGCGAGGTGGGGCGGGCGGATGGGGCGGAGTTCTTCGACGCTGGAGAGTCAGCTGAAGTCACACACGCGGAGACGCGAAGACATGCGAAGAAGGAAAAGGAACACAAAACGAGAAGACAAGCGCTGCGGCTGCCGCGTCCTACAGAGCGGTGAAAGTCGATGATGAGATCAGGGCGACACGAGAGATTTGCAGCATCAATGAGAAAAGGAGTAGGAAGGTGAATGGGTGTGTGCGGGCCGTAGCACGACGAGGGAGAGGGGGGAAGAGATGCGGGAGCACCGAGTGGGACGCACTAGAAAAAGGGAGACTGACGAAGACAAGGGAAAAAATGGAAAACAAACAAAATGAGAGAGGGGGACCGCGGGTGGGGAGGTGAAGCGAAGACAGGAGAGGGATGATGGAGGTGCTGATGCCGATGACGCACTCTCTCTGGCTGCTGTCTCCACCACCTCTTACCTCTTATCCTCCATGCCCATAGACACAACATCCTCTGCCGCTTCAGGCGGATTTCTTTTGCTCGGTCCTTTGCTCTCGGCTCTGCACCGTACCGTGAAGAAGAGACGTCCGCCGCCGGTAGCGTCAGGCACACGAAAGCTGAGATGAGGATAGATCCACAAGCAGACATACGTCCGTGACAGCGGAAGCGCTGGTTTGCGGGAAGAGCCCCGGCCCCAGCCCCCATCGGTGTATCTCACAACCGGCAGCAGCATCTGCTACAGCCGGCAGCGCCGGATGTGTCTCTCGTAGAGGAGGGCCACGGGATGGCAAACAGAGAGCCTGCGCGTGGGCAGGGGAGGGCAGGAAGAGAGTGTGTACTTCTTGCTGCTAGGCAAGCTCACTGCATCGCTCCCCCCCACCTGCGCCACAGACTTCTTTCACGGCTCAAGTGGCGGGGAGGGGGTCGAAAGCGGGAAAGAGGAGAGACAGCGCTGCACAGTAAGGCGCGTCTGCTCTTCCTCTCACGGATTCTCCAGGTCAGCGAATCCTCCCGCCACCGCCACCATCACAGCCTCTGCGCGTGCAGTCACTTAGTACCCTCGCTTGGCAGCAATCAGTTCAGCGATAGGGGAGTAAAAACGCGAGCTCCGACACTCCTCGGATATCCTGTCCTCTGGAATCGTGCGCAGGCAGCGGCGCACTGAAGTGGCGTAGTCGGCAGCGGGATAGACGCAGCTTCCCCGCTTTTCCGCATCTCTGGTGCACGCGTAAAAGCCGATGACGTACTCCCTGCACAACTCGTTGCTGATCTTGTCCGCGTTCTTCATCATGCATCCCCATAAGTTCCTCGTGGAGGTGGAGCCGGCGCACACGAGAGAGAAGTCCTCGCTGCACTGCAGCACTGGGCTCATGCGAGGCCCCTCTATGTGGGCGGCTGTGTTGAGCACCACGCCACATAGGAAGCAGACGAGCAGCACGGCGGGAGCCACGTCCGCCAGAAAGGTGTTCCGCCGCATCTTTGGTGCGAAGGCGCGAGCGATGATGCAGACGTGTGTCAGAGCCACGAGAGCCTGCCGAGCGGCGTGTGAGCGTCTGCACGTGTGTACGTGCGCTTGTTCGCGCACCTGCGTTGAAGGGGGGGGCGTGCGGGCAGTCGGTTATCAGAAGGCGGATGCGACTCCTTTTGATTTGCTCGTCGACATGAAAGACCACGCCAGAGGTGGAAGGGAAGCGATGTGCGTACGCGCGTGTTGCCTTCTCGGATGCGTGTGCGTTCTTACTGTGCAAGTGTGTAAGGGAAGACGATGTGTGTGTGTGTGTGTTTATAGGGAGGCCTCTGCTGCTTGCGGTTGCTCTGGAGGGTCCCTCGCCACGTGCATGTGTGCAGTAAGGAGGAGAAAAGAGCATGCACGTGAAGTAGGGCGGGAGTGGGTGATTGGGTGATGCACATGTGCGCAGGCAGCGGGAAAACGAATGCACACAAGAGGAGCAGGCGATGAAAACGCGCAGCAGTGATGTGGGGCGAGAGTCGTGGAGGGACGAAGATCGTTGTGGAGGGTGCCGGATGTCCGTACAGGCTGAGAGGCGTGTGCCACCGCCAGCTCTCCCTCACGATGGCAGATGCCTTCCGGGGAAGGAAAACGCAAAAACGGAAACACGACGCACCCTTTCGTGCTGTCTTTTTCTTTGCGTGCCGGAGCTCGTGGAAACGCCGGCACTGCTGGGCTGCGCCTTCCCGTGGGTGAGGGAGTTGTGTCGGAGGAGGATCGGGGGTCTCAGTGTGATCGATTTGGAGCACCTCCTGCACACAACGTTCACGTCAGTTCAGCAGCCCTCATCTTGCAGCAGCGCACACGCGTGCGCGTGCTGCACAGATGCAGAGGGCAAGGGATTGAACAAAGGCAAGGAAAGAAGTAGTCTACATACTCAGCAACATTGTTGCCGCTGTCAAGCACGGCCCGCCACCGACGCCGCAGGGTGCATATCACCGTCCGAACCGTCACAGGCGCTGCTGCTGCGCGCCCGCCCCACGCACAGTCGATCAAACCACAACCACAATACGTAAAACGATGAAAACAAGTCAGCAAGACACGTGCGGGAGTCGAACCGGCCACGTCGTCCTCTTCCGCTTCCTCGCCGTCTCTCCACCGAGTACCTCGGTGCTATACATCATCGTCTGGCAGCTGCGAGCATGCACGCGCGGCTGTCAAGACGACAGACAACAACGAAACAAAACAAAAAGAAAAGAGGCCGTCTAAAGTGTAGGCGGCGCGCGACGCAGAGTTCAATCAAGGACGCGTGTGTGCGCACGTGATCGTTGTCCCAGTTGCCTTGCATGGCAACTCTCCACCGTATCACGAAGACAGCGTCCCCTCGTACTACCATCACTGCCACCACTCATCCAGTCCTTCACAGATACAAATACAACAGTATAGCCGGCTGCGGCCTCATGTGCGCCGTCGTATCTGGAGTCGCTGCCGTGCATGAGCAAGACAATTGCGCATCGAAGAGAAACAAAATACCAGCACGAGGACACACAAGAGGAGAAACTAGAATCAGTCGGAGGGAGTGCACGGTGGGGCGTGCCTGTGCACGCGTGGCCGACTATGCTGAGCAAGAAGAGGGGAACGAACCAAAGAGTGGTGAGCGCAAAGGAAACGGGTAGGGTAGGCGCTGAGCAGGCTTCTGGGCAGACTCGGCGGGAGAGACAGCAGAGGAATGTTGTGGCTGCCAAGAAAGCGAGGAAGCCATGTGGGGGGAGAGACAGAAAGCTGGACCTCTCTCACCTCGCAGCAGGTCAAATCGCTGCCTTTCGCGCCCCGCACCTCCCCCTCGCACCTGCTTATCGCCGTCGCATTCCTTTTCTCACGCCCTCACTCCTCTGCGTATCCGCCCTCTCGCTGGCACACCAGCACAAGCAAGCACATGTAACATACTCTGCGTGAGCTGCATCGTCGTGGCGCTAACGCGCCTCTAAAAGAGTTGATTTCGATGTTTTTTCGGCAGCAGCGGCACATCGCGGTAACGCGACGGCTTTGCCGCTTCTAGGTTTGCCATCTCCCGCGCAATCCGGTCCTCGTACTGCTTCTCCAAAGCCTGCTCATCCGTCAGCTCAGTGCGCTTGGCCAGCCGTGCTGCCTCCTTCTCTGCTATGCGCTGCTGAATCTGCCACTCAAGGTACTGCTGAGTTTCCTTCAAGAGCGCCATGCGCCGCTCTCGCTCTACAGCATCGATGTCGCGCTCCTTCGACAAGGACTCGAGAAACTTTTCGTCCTCCAACTTGCGCAGCATCGCGTCTTCCTTAGCCTTCTGACGCTTGTCCAGAATCTGCTGTCGGCGCGCGATGAGAATGTTGCGCAGCAGCGTGTCGCGCTTGGCCTGGTCGGCTTCCCACTGCACCTCACGCTTTCGCCACTGCTTCTCATTCTCTTCCGCCCATAGCTTGTCTAACGCGTGCTTGTCGTCCTTGCACTGAGCCATCTTCTGGAGGTCTAACATATGCTGCCGTTCCGCCGCCATGCGCCGCTGCTTTTCAGCCCGCTGCTGCTGTTGCTCCGCCGCGAGGGAAGCAAGGATAGCGTCCAGCGCCTCCTTGTCTTCCTTCTTTAGCTGCTCGTACTCCTGCTGACGAGCGCGCTTCAGCTCTTCGTTCATTTCCATCATCTCCTGTGCCAGCTGGCGGTTCTTCTCCCGCCGCTGCAGGCGCTTGCGGGCCTCCTCTGCCTGCTCCTCGTGCAGTAACCGGTAGAACTCTTCGGTGTCGCGACGCGCGTTCTCCTTTTCCATCTCCTTTCGCTGCCGGTTGCCCTCCACCTGCGCTGCGAGGTCGGCGACCATGCGCTTTTTGCGGTTGTACTGCATTTCCAGGTTGCGCTGCTCTCGCTCCGTCGCCAAACGCTGCGCCTCTGTAGCCTGCTGAGCGTATAAGACATCCTCAGCAGCTTCCTGACGACGACGCTCCGCGGCGGCGTCCATCTGTTCATACCGAGCATCCGCCACCTGCATCACCTTGAGTCGGCTCTCCGCCTGGCGCAGGCAGTCAATCTTTGCGCAGAACAGGCGGTCGTGGCGGGCGCAGTTGTCCAGCCGCTTCGCCTCCTCACGCTTGGCACGGAGCTCCTGGGCCTTTCGGATGAGCCGCTCGCGGCGCTGTGCGTCGGTTTCTGGCAGGCTCGTCATCATGGAAGTGTGCAGCTCGTTCTCACGCGTGAGCAGTTCTGCTAAGCGACGGCGACGCGCGACGAGGACATCGTTGTGTTGTGCCTGTATCACGTCCATGTACTGCAGCAAGTCCTTCTGCTCGTGTCGCTCGTTGCCGCGCAGCTCCCACTCGACCGTCCGCTTCTGGCGCTCCTGCGCCGTCTGCTCCGCGTTGAACTTCTCCATGAAGCTCTCGCGCCGCTGGCGCGCCTCGATGGAGGACAGGCCAACATGACCGCGAGGCATGGAAGCGGCGGCGAAGAGAATGTGGGGATGGGGGGAGGGAAGATGGGGGGAGGGAAGATGGGGGTGCGCAAGAGAAGGACGCTGATTGATAAGATAGAAACACGGAAGCGAGAACACGTAGAGGAAGCGTATCCGATGGGCTGTGCGTGCGATGGGATGGGCACGAGTGACCAGCGACAGCAGCAAACTACAAGAGTCGAGGATGAGATCACCCTCAGCGCTTAAGCAATGTGGGCGCAACGTCTGGCGGGGAGAAAGACGGGTGTGGGCGAGTGTGCTCGTGCGGGCAGTGGCGTCTCGTTTCTCGCCGCTTGGTTAGTTCCTCCGTGTGGTGGCTGGGGAGGTGGCGAATGCAGAGGTGAGGGAGCTTCGCAGAGAGGGAGCTCACGCACGCACGCGAGCGGTGTGTAGAGAGATCTGGGGAACTACATTTGAGGCCGGCAGATAGCGTGGCGTGTGCAAAGGCGCAGAAACACGAGGAAGGGAGGAAGGAAGCCGAGAGAACTGGCGTCACGACATAGGAAGGAGCATGCGCAGTGCAGCCGTGTGGCGAGAGACAATGAAGAGCGAACGATGATGCCGAAACATATATGGATGCGACATGTGCCGCGGTGGTGCTGGCGCGGAGACGACAACTGCGAAGCAAGTGTGCCGTGAGCACCGACGGTGTGCGCACACTTAACAGCTGCTGCGTGATATCACGTAAGAGAGGTTGACGGTGTAGAGAGTAGAGAAGCACACGCGGGGGGCAACGCGTGAACGATAAACGCGGCACCGCCACGGATGGGCGAAAGGCCCAAAGCGCGACGACTAGTGAAGTGAGGGAGGGCGGAAGGGAGCGTCAGACGGACGGAGATGCGCACGCGCACGCGTATCACCAGGTGCGGGCGAAGGGGGAGGGAGCATGCATATACAGTGGGCGCGTACGCCCAAGAGAAGAAGCGATGGAGAGAGGCGGCACGGATGGAGAGGGAAGACAGCGCACGTCAGTATGACCGAAGCAGCAAGGCGGGAGGCGGAGCACTGAGACACACAACAAGGAATGCGCAGCAGTGCACGCGCAGAAACATACCCGCACGCTGGACTCTGCACTGCGCAGCGCGTGCATGTGTAGGACGGAACAAGCGCACAACAACTCGTTCCGTCATTTGCGTGGATGGCGGTGGCGGTGCTGAAGCGGATGCGTGCGCAAGTCTCAACAGTGGGCAATGATCAGTAGGACGGTACGCACTGTTCGTTCCAGAACAGGAGAAAGGTGTAGGCAGAGCAACGCATGGTGCGACCCCCTCCTTCCACCGACCGGAGGGAAAAGGGAAGACAATACGGCATTCACGCCAACAGCTTGGGCTGCGTTTCGTCGAGCTCTGCACCACCGCGTCGGGTGGAGCGGAGAGGTGTATGTGGGCGATGAGGTCGAAAGGTGTGCGCCTGCCTTCCCCTCTTTCGCAGCGTTGCACAACGCACCTGCCAGAAATGATCCCCACGGCACGGAAGGCGCCGAAGCAAGTGGTGCACGCACGCGTGAGGGGCCACAAGACGCACAAACGCACGTCTTCATCTCCGCTCCGCACGGTGTCGTACACGGAAACCACGGAAAGGTACGTGGCCGGAAGAGACCGCGCAGGGAAAAGCGCGCACGCAAACACTTGGCAGCATGATGGGTGAGACGGGGAGAGCCACTGCACACCACGCACAGCTCAAGGCACCTCGACAGCGATGCTGGAGAGAAAGGATGTCGTCACCGCATCCACAGTCGCCGCATACAGCGCACATGCGATGACTGCCTTAGTTACCAGGTCCAAATCGCTATGAGGGCGCTTGTCCAGGTCCTCCATCATGTAGCACGCAATCACCTCCATCGCCGTGGCCAGCGCACCGACCAGCACCACCGACAACCACGTGAGAACGCTGACAGCCCACGAGCGCCGACAGCATGCGCCTTGGGGAACAACACAGCGGCTTCATCATTCTCATGACCCTTCCGCGCAGCGTCGGTCGTCGCCGTCACGAGAATGGGGATGAGCGGCGAGCGCCGGGAAAGGCGGCAAGCCTAAACAGGTCTGGGCGCGTTGTCGTGCACCGGAGATGCCGGATGATGCTGAAGCGGAGAGTTGGAACTTCAGAGAGAGGGAAGAGGGCTGCGGCTGAGTGTCTGCAGTGGCAGCGAAGACTTGAGTGGCCCTTTCTCTTCCCCCTCCTTGTTCTTCGAAGAGAAAGAATGGGACGGGGGGTGGGACGGCGAAGGGTGAGCGCAGTGCCAACAGGGCGGACAGACGCAGGGGAGGCCCTCGAGTTCTCAGCCAACAGCTGCAAGTGCGCGCATCACAAGAAGCGTCCATCACAGGAGAGAACGAGAGAAGAATGAGTGTGCCATCAAGCAAGATAGGCGCACAGACTCACGCATGCATAGGCAAATGTGTGCGATCGGGCGCATGCGCATGGCAAGCGTCACTCGCCCAGGAGCCTGAGCGCGCAAGACGGCGAGCCGTGGGCCTGGTCGAACCGTCCCGCCACCACAGCAGGCACGTCAAGCGAAGAGAGGGAAAGAGGGCGGAGATGGTGGAGAGCATGGCAGCAAGAGCAAGAAGAATGAGTCATAACCTCCTTCAGAGCAGCGCATTACGCAGCACAACGATCGGACACGAAAAGTAGCGCAGGCGCTCGCTCATGCACATGCACACATAAGCCGTCACGCACGTCCAGTTTTTCGTGCCCATCTCCGGCTCTCTTCACCGCCATTGGTGCGACAGAGAGAAAGAGGGTGCTTGGGGCCGTGGTGATCGGGGTGTAAGGCTGCTGTGATTGAGATGGTGAAGCGAGGTGCAACGCTCCCTCTCCGCTCCCCACCGTCACGAGAAAAGAGAAGAGCCACGGCGCTGCGCCGCGGCCGACTTCTTCTTTTCTTTTGCTTCGAAAAAAAAAGACGGAAAAATCTGCGTGAGCACGCAGAACGGAAGAGACGTCGGGAGACAACGCGTCCGGCACTCTCACTCGCATGCACGCACACGCAGACAGGCACTTATGTGAACGCCTACGCTCCTTCGCCGCTGTGAGCGAGAGGGGGGGGGGGGGGGCAAAATACATAAAGGCAGAAAAAGTTGAACGGAGGCCGTGAGCGAGTCGGCGTGCTCGTCACCATCGATCCAACCTCTTGGATGTGTGCGACCGTGTCGCGTACACTAGGGGCCATACTGAAAAAAAATAGAGCGCGTGTTTCTGATCAAAGGACATGAATGCGCCCTATACGAATAGTTTTCGTGCACTAACGAGAGTGGGGAGCCATCGGCTCCTCCCGCCTTCCTGTCTCACTGGGTGGAGACAAGAAGAGGGTCCGATGGGGAGACGGGGCCTACTCCGACGACACGGAAAACGGAAACAACGAGAGAGAAGGAGCCACGAGGTCAATGCGGCCCCCCTTCTCAAAGAAAACGGGAAACAAGATATGAAACACACAAAACGCGTAAAGGCATCGGTCCAGTGGCGAAGCAAACAACTCGAACGCCGCAACTTTCCTCTGTGGTTGTCTCCTTCCCTCATCACCACATCAACAGCAACGCATCCGTCACCTCAAGAGGATTCTCGCCACGCTGCAAGGAAAACTGTCGTCAGCTGCATCAGCGGAGGCCGTTTTCCATGCAGACCAGAGACGCGAGAGGCGTGCTCCGTCACACGCGCATCACTCCATTCACCCGGCTGCCATCCAAAACTGATGACCGCCCTCGAGAGGGCGACTCGGCAGACAGCCCTGCTTCCACGTAAAAGGCTTCCCTGCGCTGGTGGCCTTTTCGCTTTCTCATTACGAACACGGTAAGCCCGACAACGGGGGGACACACCGCAGTGCGTGGCACCACAGGGCACAGCATCCCCCTCCACAGCCTATCCCATGCCGAATGCCAGAGCAAACCTCCGGCGGTGACAGGGCCAAGTGCCCACGACGTGGCGAACCCAGAGCGCTTCATCGCTACTGATGTCGGCGGCCAGGTCCTGGATGGTGCGGCGCCGGGACCACCCGCGACATCGAGCACGTCGGTGCCATCCACATGACGGGCAGGGTGCCGGCGCGACTCGAGCGTGTATCCCACACACACGGCCCTCGCACTGCCCACGAGTGGTGGGAGGGGGGAGAGCCTGAGCGCCACCCCGAGGGACGCCACCAGGTGGCGACCGGCATGATGGGTGAGCGGCTGTGAGGGCGGCCGGCTCAGCGGGGGGTAGAGGTAGACTCTGAGGCCGCGTGCAGATGGCGGAGCCGGCGCATCGTTGCAACGCACGTTTACTGGCGCTGCCCCGCACCACGCGATGGAGTCTGCGACAGGGTCAGGGTGGTGGTGGAGCAGGGGCGAGCTCATGTTGCGCGGCCGAGGGTGGGCGCGCTGAAAGGGAAAGAAAAATGCTATCAGAGTGCTGGCCCGCCCCTCCGTCCAGCCTTCATGTTTCACCGCGTTGAGATGTGCACGGGGGCCGGACAGGCGTGGCGGACTCTGGCATGAAAAAAGGTGTAAGATACAGTGCAGCAAAGACCGGAGCGGGACTTCGAATGGCAACACGAAAAGGGATGTAAACAACGGTTCAGCTAAGGGCACTACGGCGTGCGTCGAAATATTCAAAATTCGCGCTTGCAGCCGGTGCACCGGAGGTGCTCGTTAGCCCGGGCCGTCTGGAGAATGCCGCGCACACACGAACCCGCAGAGCATAGGAAGCAAGCCCGTTGAAGAAACCGAAAAGGAAAACATCGCTTCGACATCCACAAAGGCCCACTGGCCGGCTGCGAAAGAGGAAGAGGGAAAGAGGGTTGAGACAGCGGAGGTCGTAGAGCCAGGGGGCGGCCCGCCGGCCGCCCGCTTTCCCTCTTCAAGGCAAGCCTTCATCGCAATGTGCACACAAGCACACACGTGGACATGCGAGGGACAGTGCCACCCACGCCGCGGCTCACGGTCGCCAATCACACGAAGAGAAAAGGAAGCGAGGGCAAACAGATGAGTGAGGGTGCGCGTGAGGGCGCAGCGGGTGGGGTCCACAGACAGGATCAGCGTACTGCAGCGAAGAACGCATGAGACTGAAAGAGACCAAAAGGCGAAGGTATGCGGCGCAGAGCTGCACGAAGAGAGAGTGAGGGCCAGCAGGATGCGCGGGTGTTGAAAAGACGAATCGGATGGCTGACACGCATCGACGACGATTGTGTGGCGCAGCGGTCGTGGGTGTGGCAGCGCCGACGAAGCGACTTCTTCGTCTCTGGCCTCCAATGGCGCACTCGCGGTACCGCCTGTCCGTCATCGCCGTATCTGCGCGCCCACAGGTGTGGATATCCACAAGACAATGCTGCCCAGTCGTCGTCGCCGCAGCGCTGCACGGAGCACCGATGCGGAGGAGGCACTCACGGCTCTACGTACGCGGTACGCCATGCATCACCAGCAGCACGGAAAATGCGCCGAAAGACACTGTGC
The DNA here is from genome assembly GCF_000002875.2 of Leishmania infantum JPCM5. Classification (NCBI taxonomy): domain Eukaryota; phylum Euglenozoa; class Kinetoplastea; order Trypanosomatida; family Trypanosomatidae; genus Leishmania; species Leishmania infantum. The sequence goes on along the minus strand of NC_009407.2, from coordinate 719,505 downwards.
AAAAGGTCGTGAGGACACACATCGCAGTCAGCATTTTCATGTTCTGGTCTGACCGCGAGTCTGCGAGGAGGAAGCCGGTGAAACACGACAGTGCGCAGGAGAACAACAAAATCAGAGCGCACATGACGGCCTCGTAGCAGGACAGGCGTGTCGCATTCGACGACCTGCACCTGTAGCATAGCGAGCACCGCAGAAGCACTGCCACAAACAACGTCGTCAGCAGGTAGGCCACCGCCCCAAAGATGGAGATGACGAAGGCGGTCACAACAAAGGCGCCGAGTGCGGTGCCGTGTGCAGCCGTAAGCAGCAGCCCGAATGCAAAGGCGAAGATGGCCCATAAGACGAACAACGCGGCGCTAAGCAGCATCGAGATGCACGCAAAGACACGCATCATCCACACGGCCCGCCGCGGCACGGGGGAGTGTATGACGCTGACCTCCTCGCAGCGCAGCCCAGAAGCTAAGTGCATCTCCGGCTCCATGTGGTCGATGTTCCGCATCGCCTAGTTCGTCGGCGAGAGCTTCTTTACGTCGTCATCTCCGAAATGCATCATTTCTGTTGCTGTGGGCCGCACTGGCGAGCAGAAAGTAGGGGAAAAGTAAAGAAGGGAAGGCAGAGAGAGGGGCCGTGTCTGTGCAGGCTGCGTTCGGTGTCGCAGCAGCGGATGGAGGGGTAGGGGAGCCCGGGTGGGACCTGCTACTAATAAAGAGAGATGCGAGGTCGTATGTGCGTCTGGGGAGTAAGAGGGAGAGTCAGGCGGGAAGGGGGAGGAGTCAAGGGCGACGAGGAGCCGCGGCGTGAGAAGAGAGCCAAGACGTGTGCGCGTCACCACCGCAGCGCCTCAGCAGAGTCGCTGGCATGCACTCCACGATGGAGGACGGCGGAGAGACGCGAGCAGGCCACACAAGTGCATCAGCAGTCGGGAAAGGCGAAGACATCGTGAGAGCAGATAGGAAGCATGAGCTGTGGTGACATGGTTGAAGAGAGTGGCGAGCACTGCGGCACGCTAACAGGCATACTGCAGAAGAGAGAGAAGGCTAGGCGGCGGGAGCGGTGGGGATGAGCTACGGAAAAGAGGGGAAAGGAACAGAAGAAATACGAGGGCGCAGCACGAGTACGACTTCAGCAGCAACGCATGCACATACACGCGCCGTGCGGTACGATCGTGATCGGGGAGACAGCTGAGAGCCAGTGAGGGGCGGTTGGAAACAGCATTTAGAGGAAGGGGGTAGTAGAGTTATGCAGAGAAACGGAGGCAGGAACCTCGGTGGGGGGGGGGCGCAAGGTTGTCTCACGCGAGAAGTGAGTGCGTGGAGCTGCGAAACGGGGACCAAAAATGCGTTGAGGTAGTGGCGAAGTGAGCGTAGGCCACTACACGCCTTGCGCGTGCTGCTTGCCCACCACAGCCCACCGCACGCTGAACCTACCAACGCAGAAGCTGGGCGCGGCCAAGGCAGTCTATAACGCAGTCCACGCAAGTTCGCCGGCGCTGTATGTGAAGGCATCCCTCACCCCCCACGCGGGGCTCCCCCTGAAGGCCCGCAGGAGAAGAGCAGCAGCAGCGACACAACGATCAGCATTTCCCACCGCGAAGAGCCCAGGAGGGCAGCTAGACGCGGCGCTGACGGGCCGTGGTGCTGTCGGCACCACACCAGCACCGCAAGGAAGACGGGCATCAGCACACAGTCGAGAGCAGGGTGAGAATCATGTAGGCCTTACCGGCGAGTTAGCGCCAGTCATCATCGGGGTGCATTGCGTTTGTGCAGTCGCTCAGCCGGCCGCAGAGCACGGTCCTGATAGTTGGCAGCGCAGTGCTGAATGTGAGAGAGAGCCAAGCACGCACGCGCATCAGAGACATCCCCTTGCCGGTCTGCTCCCCTCGAGGTGCGCCGTCATCGCTGTGCTCTATCCAAGGCAGAAGCACGTCCCTTTCATCAACAGGCGATGTGGTGCACCGCGCCGGTGCCTCCGGTGTTGCAGGGGCACAGTCGGCGGCCCGCCTCCCCCCCCCCCCCGGTGTGGAGAGCTGACGTTTTGCGAGCGAGGAGAGCAGTTGCTGCTCGACTTGCCAACATGTCACTTCGAGAAGAAGAGCACGAGAGAAGCAGCCGTGTACGTGAGAGAAGGAAACAAGGGTGTGGGGATACGTGCGCAGTGGAGAGAAAGAGCGAAGAGGAGGGGAGCTTAGGGCGAGTGAGGAGGATGCGATTCGGCTGTGCACGTCTACGAGTGAGCGAGCGAGTTGTCGTGCGTGCGCAGTGTCAGGACAGGCACACAGACAAACAAACGAAGCAGGAGGGAAAAGGCAGCGATAGAATGCATCGTCGAGTCGGAGGTGGTAGTGAGTGGCGCATGATCTCGAAAGCATGTCTTTGATTGCGAGGCTTCGCATGCACAGAGGCCGTAGCGATGCTCAACGCTTCACCCGTCGCCAGCACCGCTCTGCTCATGCCTGAAACTGCTGCCGTGGCTGTCCCGTGAGAGGCTCCCTCGCCTCCCCCATCCGCCATTCCTGACGTGCTCCCACCCACCCCCTCAGACAGCAAAGCGGTGGCGGTGAGGATGAAGGGGCGATGGCGCGGTCATGGATGGAGAGGGAGAAGCCGGCGTGGTGGTGGACTAAGGGGAGGCGTGGGGGGAGTGCACCCCAACAACATCGTGTGGTAGCTTACACGAAGGCCGTCCTGGGAATGTGAGGATGTGCATATGACACCGTGTGCGCCTCGCGATCAGTGTTGGATTACCTTACAGTCTATTATGTGAGTGGGCCGGGCTATGGGAGTTGAGGGCCGTTAGCAGCGCCTTGCATTGCAGCATGTGCGTTGGAGAACGCCTGTGCGTCAGCGTGCATGTGTGCGTGCGTTTGCGAGGAGAGGAGGAGAGGGGCTCCTGTGTAAAGGAAGGCGTTGCGGCAGCATGCTTCTCGGCACACAGACACGCAGCCAGCACCACGGCGCGATGATGGCGTTTGTCGCAGCGCTTATAGCAGCAGCGGGCACCACCGCGGCACCACCTCCCCCGTGCTCCGAATCATCATGGCATCGCGACGGCCGGGTATGTGCTCCAGCTTCACCTTCGCTTGGCCCCCGTATTGCCCCTCGACGGTGGTTATGAAGCTCTCCACAACGCCGCAGCCCTCGCCAGTGGTGCTGAGCTGGCACTGGTGCGCGTCGGACTGTGAGATGACCTCGGCGAGCACGACATCCCCCACCCCGAAAGCCAGCGACAGCGGAGGGGGCAGCAGCTGGTCTTTCGTGGGTTTGAACGGTCGGATGTCCTCCTGTCGCAGGATGCCCTTGAAGACGCCGCTGTTGCTGCCGCCGCCGGCCGCCGCAGAGAAGAAACTGCGATGGCTACACCAACTCCAGTTCACGGCAAGGATCTCGCCAAAGGCAAAGAGGCGGTTCAGCCGAGTGATGCGGATATGCACTGTGTCGCCCGGCCGCGGCCCGAGCACGGCGTGTCGCGGAGACGAGACTGCAGAACCGACGGAGGCGCCTGCGCCGCACGCTGTCGCGTACCCTGTCCCACCGGCCGAGGCAAGAGCGCAGGAGGCGAGGGCAAAGACAGACACAAGGCGCCCATCCCATTGCGCGACGCCGTGACGGGTGGCTATAATCGAGCGCTCCACCACTGCCGACGGCGCCGACGCGGTTGGCGCACTTGGAGCTACGTATCGCTCTACGTACTGCACCACACATCCCTCACCCGGCACAACATCCGCCTCCTCGGCAGCAGCGCCTTCGAGGGCATCGTGGGAGGTCGTCACAGCGGCAGGGGATGTGAAGATGGCGTCACCAGGTGCGACGCGAGCACCGGTGTGCAGGATGACAGGCATTCTCGCCTGCAGAAGTTAAGAGATCCTCCTGTGCGTTACGCGGCGGCGCGTGTGTATCATCCGCGAGAGTGTCTAGGGTGGAGCAAGTGCAGGAGAAAGGCAGCGGAAGGAGGGCGAGGGGAAACGCAACCCTGGCGAGACGCGGTTATGGGGACTGTGGATGTACGGATGAGTATGACGGGCGCGTAAGAGCAGTACTGAACAAGCAGAGATCAAAGAGGAGGGAGACAGGGGGAAGGGGAGTAGTGGCGAGGTGAGAGAGGGGCAACGGCATGGAAAGTGAGTAGAGAAGGGGTGCAGCCCAGCGCAACGCTGCGACACGTCATCTGCGCGATGCATCCTGCCTCCTCATCTTACGCATCTCGCTCACTACGGAGAGAAGCATGCAAGCACCGATGCAGGTGGACGCGCACGCGTCTCCAAGTGCATGGTTGTTCACGTGCCTGTCTACGTGCGTGCCACGTCTGCTTGTATGCGCATGCCTCGTTCCCTCTCTGGCGTGAAATCAAAAGGAAATGAAGCAGGAGAAGACGGCAGCGATGGGGTTGTGGGGCTCCGTCGCCCCTTTCCTGACCTGTTCTGGGCGATGTTATCAGCTCGTCGGGCGTGGCCAGCTGGGCGGAGGTGGGGGAGGAGCGCACTTCTGCATTCCACTCTGAGAGCATTGCTGCTTATCTTTTCAATGCCTTCTGCGAACGTGCAGGGCCCACCTTTCCCTTATCCATCGTGTGCCTCTCACCCCGGTCGCGCGCACGGTGAGGCGCGGGTCACAGGGCGGGACAGACTGGAGCTCACAGACAAGGTAGCGAAAGCCAGTTCACATCCTCCCTGGCATAAGAGGCAGGAAAAAAGAGCTGTGACGCCCCACACGCACATGCATATGCCCGTGCGCCGCGGCCGGAAGCCGCCCGGAAGAAACAGCTGCGACCCCACCCCCTCCACTGCCTTGCATGCGGGCAACACGCAGGCACACACACGCACACAGTGGCGCAACAAAAAGGAGAAGAAGCAGAGACGGGAGAGACGAAACGGCATCGCATGTCGTGACGGGAATGTGGGAAGCACAACCCACCCTCCCCTCCCGCGGTATAGAAGGAGGCGCATGTACGCATGACCCCCCCCATCCCCCCTCCCTCCATAAAGCTGAAATAACGCATCGACTCTGTGGGCGCCCTCACGCCGCCAAGACGAGCCTTCTTCGTTTTCGAGTGCAGTGGGGTGAAGCTCATCTCACTAGGTGCGAGAGAGTGAGGGAGAAGAGGAGAGCAGGAGCGGCAGTCGTCATCAGTCACCACTCTTGGGTACGCCTACACCGCAGTGTGCGCACCTGCGTGCATCTCCGCACACTGGGGCTCTCTCGGCCCTCAAGCGGCGACAGTCTCTTTCCCTGGTCGCGCCATGCGAGGAACGTGCGCGCCTCTGTCTAGAACGCGTCGAAGAGCCGCCACACCAGCCGCTATCGCCCCTCTCCCTCCCCCTCCAAGCGCACCGCAAGGACGTCGCTCCTCCAAAGCTGTGGCAGTAGTACCTGCTCAGGCAGGCTCGACTCGGCAAGCGGGGGTGAGGGCGTCCACCTCGCTCAGCTGGCCCTCCGCGTCGAAGACGCGCTCTGGATGCGCGCATAGGCAAAAGTAAAGCAGCTCCAGCGTGAAGACGCGGGGCTGGTACTCGGGCTGACGCACGCAGGCCGGCATCCAGTCCGGCATTTGAAAGAGTCCATGAGCGGTGACGGCGCTGCACTCGACAAGGATGTGCGTCGCCGACTGCAGCGTGTGTGCAGCGATGCTGCTAGATGGGCACACCCCTTCGACAAGTCCCTCGGCGGTTGCACAAGTCTCGTCGTAGGTGCACGAGCGCGCGCCGGGGTCCATCGGTGGTTCTGCCGTAATGTCCACCACAAACGCGGTGGCCTGTGTGCAGCCACCAGCCTGCAACGCCGCCAGCACGCCCCGTGCAGCGGCGGCACGGCAAGTGATGAGAACAACTCGCCAGTTGCTGAAGATTGGAACGGCGCGCGGCGCGTGTGCGATGATGCGCTGAGGGCTCATGTCGTACTCTTGAACGCGGTTCGCTAGCCAGTAGCCACGACGGTGCGAGTCGAAGACGAAGCGCGGCGGCACAATGTACGCGGCAGCAGCGCAGGCGCCAAGGTACTTCTCCGTCCTCTCTGTGATGCCCTCCGCCACCACAAGGTAGCGGCACGCGCGGCTGTAGCCGGAGCTCTGGTCCACCACCCCGCCAAGTTGTACAATGGCTTCCATCAACTGAGCTTTCAGGTACTTGACAGAGTTGCTAATCTGAAAGACAAGCTGCTGAGACGCACTTCCGTCAGCAGCGGAGGCCGAAGAGGCCGCCTCATCGGCTCTCGCAACGCCCTCGTGCGGACGCAGCACCGGGGTGGCGCACGGGGAGTCGGATGGGGTAGCCGAGCGGCGCGACGATGAAAAGTTCTGCGTGATGCCCACGTGCTGTGACTCGACGGCGAGCTGCGAGGGAACGATGACGTCTGCATCTGCCGCTGCATCGTACACCTCTGCAGGGTTCATCACGTCGGCAACGGCGCCCGTTCGCAGCCACGAGGCGCCAGTGATGCGAGCGCGCGAAGACGGACTGGAGAGATCCGCTGCCGTATTCAACAGAGCGTCGGACTCACACGTTGACACGGCAACACCCTCAGGCGCTGATGCAGATGTCGAGTGAACAGATGAGCGCGCAGCGCCGCCAGAGCAATGGCGCTTTCGCTGACGCGATGTTTGGCGCCCGTCTCGGTGCAGCGCTGACCGCTCAACGACGAGCGCCTGACTACCGGGCGCGTCGCGTTCCGCCGCAGCGGTAGTGAACAGCGATGGGCACACCGGCTCGGCAGCGGTCATCAGCGGAAGATCCGCCTCGAGCGACACGAAGAGCTCCTCGAGAGCGGCCGTGCATTTGCCGCCGCCGTCGGCCATGAGCGCCAGATCCTCATCGCACTCCGCCGCGTCGCCCCCCAACGGTGACGTGTCCGCGGTGGAAGACATGCCGTTGCCGCGGCTCTCCATGTGGGCGATCACCGCTCGATCACTGGTGACGACTAAGCCAGCGTGCACCGGGAAGCTGCCTAGGTCATGATGCGGCACTACAAGGCACAAGCAGCCGAGTCGCACAGCCACGTCCACCTCCGCCTCCGGGCTTGGCGTGCAGCCAAGTACAACAGCGTGAACGTGAAAGCGACGCTGCACTGCGTACAGCACGGCGGCAAGGCCCTTCTGACCGGCGACGCCGTGTTTCCGGAACGCCGAGGACACCGCAAAGAGCCGCAGTCGGGGCATATTCTGGCGTGCGGCCCCTTGCATCTTCGATGCAGCCACCCCTGCCTGTGCACGAGGGGCTCTGGGGGCGTGCCGCACAGCCCGCGGTGCTGGCGAGGAGGGGCCAGAGTTGCCGTTCTCGCGCGGCGGAGAGGAGAACGATGTCGTCTGCGCTTGGGGTAGCAGCCCGCGGGGGGCGCCGTCGGTGTGCGTGGAAAAACAGCCACTTGCATGAGCCTTGGCAGGACGCGCAAGCTGGTAGCGGAGCTGTGTGATTTGCCGGCGCAGCTCTCGTAGCTCCTCGCCCAGGTGCGAGCCGTCAGCCCCGCCACAGCTGCTGCTGCTGCTGCTGCCAATGCCATCTGGCATCGTTGAGTGAGGCGTCGCCAAGGTCGATGGGGCTAGCGCGTTGTCAGCGACAAGCCGTTCCACGTCGTCCACGAGACGCAGCACGCTCTCGCGCTGATGCACGTACAGATTTGTGAAGAGAAACTGATGAAGCACCTCGACACGTCGCAGCAGCTGCGTGAATCCTTGCGCGGCGGACGGCGGCGACGATGATAACGGCGACGTCGCCTCAGACGACGCCTCCTTCGAAGCTGCGCCGCCGATTACACCGTACGCAGACGGCGCCGCCAAGGAAGCGGCCAAGGAGCAGCAGGCCTGATCCAAAGAGGTGAAGGCCTGATGAGCCGCCTTCTGGTGCTGCAGCAGGTGTTGGTGCAGCGTGAGCAGCATTGTGGCCTGCTCCCTCAAGGCATCCCTGCGCCGCCCTGCCTCGTCACCACAGGTTGGCGAAGTCATTGTCTGAAGCGACTGGCGAAGGCGCGCGACGTCGAGAGCAGGATCCGCGCCAGTTTGCCTGTTGCTCACAAGCAAGCGGAAAGGTGGGGGGTTGAACGCCGGAGGAGGGTGCGTGAATCGAAGGCACTACACAGTTGCACACACGCTGGCCGCCTGCTCGGCTTACACGTCGTACCTTTCTCCCACTTTCGCTGGCTGGCATAAAGCTTCGCAACGCAGCAGCGCTTTTCTGTTTATCTGCTGCGCGACTCTATGTGCACCTCTTGAGACGGTCTATGGAGGGGTGGACCCGTGCGGAGTATTCGCTCACCGCGTTGATGTGAGCGGCAGAGGGCAAAAATCGAGCGGGTGGACTGAAATGCGTGCACACGCGCAGAGGGATGGAGAGTGGTGGTGGAGGGCCAACTCGACAACGAGAACCAAGGGCAGGCAGCATGAGTATAACAGAGTAGCTAGCACCTCTGCTTCCTGCGCGCGCTGCGTGAGAAGCGGGACGAGAGTGTCGTGTGTGTGTGGGGGGGGAGCAGAGGAATGTGAGGTAAGCCGCAGTACGCCATGCGCATGAAGATAGGGATGGGGGTTGGGGCACTGGCGGAGCCCACCCGCCTCACCACCCCCGCTGGCAACAGCAGCAACACCACCGGCCCTGTCGATGCATGCGAGGATGAGCGCTGAAGCAGCACTGCCTCACGCGGTGGCTGTGCTCGAGAACCGAGTGGGGGTCCTCTCTCTCTTGTGGGTCGGCATGGCTCCCGAGCCTCCAAAGAGCGGGAGAAGACTCGTCCACGCACACACCGAAGCGCTCACCATCACTCGGTTCTTCGTACAGCCACAAGAGCAAAGAACAGCAAGACGTCCCAGACACGCCCAAACAGAGAGAGGCACATACGAAGCCACGAAAGAAAGAAGTGGCAGGGAGGAGAGGCACCACACCCACGGCAGCAGTGGCCATTGCACGAGAGAAAGCACGCGGCTTCAGGACGAGACTGCAGCACCCGTGCATGAGTGGTTGCATCTGCGACAGCATCGTCAGCGCCAGCACGCGCCCATATGTATACGTAAGCACCTGCGCAGACGTGCGCCCGTCATGAAGCGCACGAACGCACGGACACAATAGGGAGCACAGATGAGAAAGAGAGTGTAGGGAGGGGAACGACGAGAGACGCGGTGAACAGTGGCGTGCGACAGCGCCACAGATTCGCGTCTTGCGCAGACGCGCTTGCACAAGGTGCGCCGTCTCTGTCCCACGTGCGTTGGTTCCTTGCACCCCACCCTCTTCGAGTTCCTGTCTTGACAGCGGGGCCTCAGCTTCATCCATCTACTGTTTTAGCTTGCTGGACAACCACGACAACGACGGTGCCACCGATGTGATGGGTTCGCCAGTGGCTTCCGTCGATTTGGAGGACGAGTTGCGATGATTCTTCGCGACGCTGACGTAGATGGCCACGAAAATCAGAGAGAGAAGAACGATGATGATGGCTGTGAGAATGAGTTTGTGCTTAATCATCACCTTCTGCATGCCGCTAATAATCTTGCGTGCATCCGACACCTCCTCGTCGACCGCGATCGTCGTTTCCTGAATGTGCTGCATCGTCTCTGTCTGGTAGCGCAGGCTCGTGAGGGCCTCGTTGCCCACCGTCTCCGTGTCGTTCAAGAGGCGCTCGGCCTGCAGTAACTTGCCAGAGGCGTCCTTGAACTTCGCCGTGTTGTCCAGCATCGCCATTCGGTGCGCTTTCGTCGCGTCATCAAGGGCCCCTGGGTCCTTCGCTTCGTTGGCGCCACCTGCACCTGTCTTTCTCCTTTCGATGTCACCCAGCAGGTCGAGTCGATCCGCAGCGCTGGCGTCCGCCTTGAGGTGTGCGATGCCCTCCTCTAAAGTGCGCAGGTTCGTGCGGTACTCGGCAATGCGCTCCTTAGCTGTCTGCCTGTGCGCCGCGGGGAGATCATTGGCCTCGTACTCCATGCTGTTCACCAGCTCCCGCACCTGCGCCAAAACAGTCGTCAAGTGAGCACCACGCTGCACACGGCTTCCGGGGCCGGTGGCAGGGGGTGCCTTGTACCCAGCCGCCTTGCGGTCGCACGAGTGGCGCAGCGCCTCCGACTCATCGCGAATGGTCCGCACACCGTCGCGGTACTCCTCCTCGTATGCTTGGAACAAGGTTGTCATGGCTGCTACGGCTGCGCTGTGCGTGTGCAGGTGTTGCAGGAGTGAAGGCAAGCGGACGAGAGACAGAAGCGAGGGGCGGAGAAGGGAAGGTTGGGGGGGACGGGCGAGAGAGATCCCTCTTGGGTGCGCGCTGCACAAGCCAAAGAGGTGCGGCAGGTCGCCTCAGGGCACGGCAGGAGCGCCCGGGAGGACGCATAAATCCATGAGTGGAGGGGGCGCACGCAGAGCGGGAGGGAGAGCGGCTCTGACGGCCAAAGAGGCGGCGGCAAAGGGCGAAGAGGGAGGCAGAGCGTGACGGCAGTGCTCAGCGCAAGACGGAGGACGATGTAAAACAGAAGCGCACACACGCACAGAGAAAGAGAGAGAGGAGGAGGGGTGTGGGGAACGCAGCCAGCAGCTCGGAGGGAGAGAGGCGAGATCCTCTGTGATTGCTGCAGCGCTCCTCTCATGGGAAAAGACATGCAGGGGTTTTGAGGGGGCGCAGACGGTGTGGAAAAGGTAAAGCATGACGGCGGTAGAGGGAGAGGCACAGACTGCACGGACGAGCAAGCAGGGTGGCGAGGAAGGGACCGACGCGCTGTGTCCTCGGGGTTTCTGAGAAGTTGATGCGCTCTCGTCGTCCACCGCAACGCGGTGGACTAAGGCACCAGGGAGATGTAGAAAGTGCCGCTGTGGGGGGGGGGGTCATCGGCTGCCTTAGACTGCCGCCACGCTGCACCCGTGCTCGATGGAGAAACACACGTGACTGCGGAGTGCAGAAGCACACAGCGCCTCACCAGAACCAAGGCGGCGCAGGCACGTTCTCATGATACCCACGTTCACATCTGTGAATCTCGTCAACGCTCGGCTCCCGTTCTCGCTCGTCGCAGCTCCCTTTCTCCACCTCCACCATCAACGGTGCAGAGCAGCTTTGGGGAGCGCGCCATCGGCTTGTGGCTGCCGCCTTGCACGGCGCGTCAAATTGATCAGAGGCAAGCTCTGCGGGGCGGAGGTGCACACAGAGAGGGCACAGCAATTCGGCAAAGAACGTGTGCAGCTGTGCCGGCAATACAAAATACGTAGCAAGGCAAGGAGGAGCAGCAGCAACGAAAGAGGCGATGGAGGAAGCGCGCGCACGCACAGAGATACTCACGTCGGCCCACAGCCAGCACGCCCAGTCACGCAATCTCTCCTTCGCTCCATCAGTGAAGGTAGACGAAGAAGAAGAGGAAGCCGAGTAGTAGAAGGATGATGCCAATGAGCCACATCTTGTGCTTGATGGCGGTGCGCTGCATCTGGTTGATAAGCACCCGCGCTCGGGATATCTCGGCGTCGACGTCGTTGGTGATTTCTTGCACGTGCGCAATCTGCTCTGTCTGCGTGCGGAGCGTGTTGAGGGACTCGCGGCCGAGACTGTTGGTCTGCGCGAGGTACGCCTCTGCCTTGCGCAGCGTGCTGGTGCCGCCTTGTAGCTTCTCGGTCGTTTGAAGGGCCAAGAGGCGATGCGCCTGTGTGTCGGCATCCGCCTCCGTCATAAAGGCGTCGCCTGTGCCGCCGGCAGCAGCGGAGCCGCCAAACCGAAGCAAGTCTGTCCTGTCCGCCGCATTACACGACTGCCGCAACTGCGCCACCTCTCGATCTAGGCCGTTGCATATCTTGCGGAACGCCCCTACCTTCTCCTTCGCCGCCGCTCCCTCTGAGGGCGCAAGGTCTGTCATCTCGTACATCATACTGGTGAGCAGGTCCTTTGCGTGAGAGAGGCTCTGCTGCACCACCTGCAGCTGCTGCGCCCGGCTGAGGGGGCCGGTGGCAGGCGGTGGGTGGTAGATGCGTGTCGGGTCCTTCTCATGGGCGGATTGTGCATCAATGTCTGCCTGCAGTTTGGAGCACCCCTCGCGGAGGCCCCGCACAGTGTCGTTGAAGTCCTCCTCATAGGAGTTGAAGAGGCCGGACATCGTTCGCCCGTTCGTGTAGGCCCTTTGCTTGTCAGTGCGTGAGTCGCGCTCGCAACACCGGAGCTCTTTAAACACGACGGACACACACACACAAGAGAGAGATGGGTGGGACGAGTGGCAGAGAGAGAGGAGGGGGAGCGTGCGAGGGCATCTCTCTCCGTGTGCATGTGTGCACTTGTGCGAGGCTGCTCTTGAGCGCCACATACACAGAGAGGCAGACCCTCATCACGTGAGAGACGTCACCGGTCAGTCGCTCCACTGTCGCGCTGTCACCGCACCGCAGAGGCACCAGGAGATCATCTGCACCTCGAGTAGCACACAGAGAGGAGAGAGCAGTGCCTTACTAAGGACGATGCCCGGTGTTGACAGAGGGCGGCACGCTGGCGGTGAGAGGAGAACAGTTCTGGCAAACTTCTCTAATAACGGTCAACAAAGGCAGCACAGCAGTGACATGCAACGCAAACACGCACAAGCACGCATACAGGCGCACCACCCATCTTTTCAGCCCCACAGACGGACACACCACGGTGTCGGCATGGCGTAGCACACATCTTGAGCCTGCACACGCAAGTGCATGCGCTGCCGCTCTTTCTCCTTTCCGCTCTGACTTACATGCTCAGACGTGGCAGCGGGCGCAGGAAGATGAGGAGAGAGTTATAAAATCCAAAGAGGGAGTTCAACGCGCCCCGCCCGCCGCTCCACTCGTCCCCTCATCTCTGTGCAGGTCACCGCCCCACCTCAGCCCCCTGCCACCAGCAAACACCCTGCGCACGGCGAGGGAGCCTAGGACGACGACGGCGCTGGCTTCGGCAGCACCTCCATTTTGCAGATGGGGCATGTTTTGTTCTGGGTCAGCCACTGGTTGATGCATGGCTTGTGGAATGCATGAGGGCAGTTGAGCAGCTTGACACACGCCTTGTCCGTACCGCTGGGCGAGGTAGCGGTGGATGCGGCGCTGGTCGCGGCCGTGGCCGTGGCGGAGGTGCCGCTGAGCTCCTCTTGGCAGATGGCGCACGTGCCAGCGTCGGCCGATGTGCTTCGCAGCGGTACCATGCAGCTGTCGAGCAACGCCGGTGGTACGCCTTTGCTGACGTTTCCGATGCGCTCTTCTAGCTCCAGTAGCTCCTCGTACGTCATATCGTCGATGTCGTGGTCCAGGCCCATGGACTGCATCACATTTGCTTGCTGCAGCACACCGATGAGGTTGTGGAGGTTCATCATGCCCTCCTCGAAGGCGGTGCGCTGGCCCGAGCCGCGGCCCTGGTGATGAAGGCCATCGCCGCCGCGACTGCGAGCCTGCGGTGTGCTGTGCCCGGCAATAAGTCGGAGAATATCGAGAACGGTCGGCGGCGCTCCCGCCTGCTGCGGGGACTGGCCTCCAAGGTGCTGTACATGCGGCATCCCGGTATTGTCGATGGAGCCCATTGCCATGCCACGCAGTAAAAATGGCGGCCTCTCAACTGTCAACCCCGTCTCAGCCTCCTCGTCCTCCTCGGCCGCTGCATGTCTATCGGAGCCGCGCAGTTCGCCCTCCTCCTCGTCCTCCTCAGCATCGCCCATCATATCAGCGTAGTCTTCAGCGTCAGTGTCCCCCTGAGAGCCACCCATCATGCGCGACTGATGCATGCCAGGCGGTATACCCGCGCCAAACGTGAAGAGCGGCCCCGCGCTGCCAAAGTCGCCTCCATGGAAGCCTCGCATCAAGCTCTCTTCGATCTCCGTGTGTTGCTGATGGCGGATGATGTCATTCAGGACATCTCTGCGCGTATTCGGCGTCATGGCTCGGATGGATTCACGGAAGTCTTCGTCCACCTCCAGTGCGTCCAGCTGCTGCTCTAGCAGAGGATCCCGCTGAGACTCCATCATCTCCTCCACGCCGATCGGCTGCGTGGCTGGGCTGTCCGCGTCGCTTACCTCCACAACGCCGTGCTCAGCGGCGTATGACGCGTCGGTTGAGTTTGCTCTGCCTCGCTTCGGCATCTCCAGCCCCCTCGCCCGGGTGCGCGTGCGTGCACTCACGTGGTCCGCAGCAAGGCAGATTCCGTGAGTGCCAGGGCGGCTTGCGAGCGGCCGCAGTCTCAACGCCACGAGACGCGCACGTGTACAAAGATCTGCGGTGGAGTCTCGGTCTCTGCGCCGTCGACGTGGTGGCGGCGGAAGGAGTAAGAGGCGGGAAGTGGGGGCAGCGGCAGCAGCACGGATGGCGCAGGGTCTGAGGTTCGCGTGCCTGCTTCTCACGCCGATAGAGGCAAGCACCACGGCGAACTGCAAGTGTCTAGCACGGCGTACGTGGAATACAGAGATGAGCCAACGAAGATAGCAGCCACAGCGGCAGCGACGGCTAACGGGGGAAAAGAGAGGAGAGGAGGGGAGAGTCTAGGGGATGAAATGGCAGCGTAAAGGGCAAGGGTAGCGGCGGCAGGCCAGGTGTGTGCCGGCAAGCCGTCGATGAGGCGTGCGTCCGAGAGAGGATTCTGTGAGCACGTGCCTGTGCCCCTTGGTAGACGTGCTTGGCTCTCCAAGCACTGCGGTCTCAAAAAGAAAGGCGAACAAGGAGCACACCTGCACAAAGAGGGGGAAGGGAGGGTGTCGCTGTCAGTGTGTGTGTGTGTGTGTGTGTGTGTGTGTGTGTGTGTGAAGGTCGGTACACCTTAGCCGAGAGAGGTGGGGTATGGGTGGGCGCACAGAGCAGCCGCGGGTGCCGGCAACAGCAGCGGAGGAGACAACACGAGAAAAAGAGGAACGAACGGAGAGTGCGCAGCAGCAGTCGCGAAGACAACAGGGTAGTGCGATGGGGTGCGACAGAAAATGCTCCACTGCACACATGAGACACGCAGACAGAGAGACAGGCGGGCATGAGAAGGGGTGGGAGGGCGAGCGAGAGTTGGGGTGCTGCGCAGTGCGTCCTTCCGTCCTTTCAAAGGATGAAGCTGTGCAAGAGCCAAGGAAGCCTGAAGGTGCGAAGTAAAGAAGCCTCAGCTTTAATCGGGGTGGGAGAGCGAAGGTGGTGCACAAGCAGGCTGGTGCGCTCATGCTAAAATGCAGAGACACGTATCTGCAGGCGGGTGAGAATGAGGGGAAGCGGCGAGGTAGCGCAGGGGAGCTCATCTCCGTATGTATTTGTGATGAGTAATGGCAGCCACAGGCATAGAAAGAGAAACGGCAACGACAAGACAGGAAAGGAGGGGGGCAACAGGCGAAGAGAGGCAGCGCCGCACAAAATCTCCCATCCACAACAGCGACGAGGACAGCACTGAAAACCGAACAAGTCCGTCAGGCCAATGCCAACGGCAGCAGCGAGGAACCTCTCTCATTGGCATATGAACAGGCCCGCACACATGCATACACCAAGCTATCCACCTTCCAGCTCCACCGTGCGCAGCGCTTTAGACTATTCTGCTCTGCAGCGCCTCCCGCTTCTTCTGCAGCGCGGCCTCGCGACGCTCCTGGAAGTTCTCCATGATGCTGAAGTAGTCAGTGTCTTGCTCTGGCAGCTGATCCTCGCGGAACTGGCGGTGTTGCAGGCCACCAAACTGCTGCTCCCAGCTGTCCGGCAACTCCTTCTCCTTATTCTTCCAGTAAAGAAGCATGAAGACAGGGAAGATAATGCAGGCCATGACCTTGCTCAGCTCGAAGGTGCCCACGATGTTGAAGCCGTGGCGGGTGGTCGGGCGTAGGTAGTCCGCGAAGCGCTGCATGCGAGACTTCAAAAGCGGCTTCTCGCGCACCACAACGCGCCGCGTTGCACCCTTTCGGGTGTAGGCGCGCGCATCATAGTGGTTGATCCTGGCTGGGTCACTCATAGTTGAGCCATGCACGCGTTGCAAGGTGAAGGAAACAAGTGCCGCAGTGTTGAGGTCTCGAAATGGCGCGGATGGAAAGCTATGGGTGCAACGGAACGCTGCTGCTGCCCACGGTTTATCGCTGCCAAGCACCCGATGCGCGTGTCTTTGGGTGCGTGTACTAGTGAATACACAGCGAAGGGTGCTGGTGATCAACGGCACAGCCTCTAAAGGGCGACTGCTTGCGTACGTGTGCGCTCCCGAAGAGAGAAGAGGAAGAACGTGCGAGATGCAAAGAAGATGATGATGGATGGGCACGCACCGATGCACGTGGCTCTGTCATTGCACGACGACTTAGTGTCGACTCCTTCACCGCTGTCCCTAAGAGCTTCCCTCCACCCTCGAAAAAGGGCAGACAGCCGCTCCGGATGCCGCAGCAGCTGAAATGCTCTCAGGCAGCTCACGCTGAAGTGCCAGCACAATGCGCGTCGCTACTCTTCCGCGCTCGCTCTCGCTTCAGGTGTTTGTCGTGTGCTTTTGTGGTCCCTCTCGTTCATCGCACCGAGCGATGCACCTGTCGTCTATCAAGACCTCAAAAGCCTCTACACATGTGTTTGCCTGTCTGACTGAGCGCTGCTATGTGGAGAGAGGTACGAGGCAGCGTGTATAGCGATCGCCGCGATGCCGCCGCCCACATGCAGTGATTATCTATATGAGGCATCACATGCCCATGGAGCGGTAATCCTCCTGAATCTTCTTCACGCGTACCTCGCCGGCTGCCTTGGCATGTCGGGCAGCCCGTTGGCGCAGCATCGCGCTGCGCTGCTCCGCTGCAGCATGGGCCTCAGCGGAGACGCGGCTGGCACGCGCGTCGATGCGCTGGCTGCGCGCGGCATCCTGCGCCTGATACTCCATCCGCAGCTCTAGCGCACGTATATCATTTTCAGAGAAGAACTGCAGCTGGGGGCGCACCAGCGCTGGCACGTAGGGGAGCTGACTGTCGCTCGCACGGCTACTGGAGAGGGGCGCCTCGCCGTTCGCGCGCCTGTAGGAGGCGTTCACAAGTGGCGCTGTGTACGTGTCCACTGGCACAGCAGATGAGATGGGCTGCATTGCGCCGCGTCAACGAGAGGAAAAGGAAGAGTCGATGAATGTATAGAGACGGATAAGAGTGGAGGCCGCAGCTGACTTGCTGCGCTGCTCTCTCTCGCTCTCTCGCTGCTTGCAGAGGAGGGGGGGGGGGCGAGTAATCCGTGGCACAGCACGACTCGCATATACCCGCGCGTATGACGGCAGCATCACGGCGACCACAGACATGCCCGTACCGCCAACAGCCACGAGGAGGAGAACAGAAAACGAAGTGGAAAAGAGCGAAAGGAAAGTGCGGCAGAGAAGATGCATCACGTGTGGTTCAAGGGACCAGTAACACACCGGCGCTACGCATGGCATGACTTCCATCCCATCTCCTCCATGGTTCAGTGCGCGTCGCTGCGTTACAAAGAGAAAAGGAGAGGAGCGGGACAGGGCGTGCATGGGAAGAGCTCCATCTGTCGTGCTTGCATATCTCCTCTCCTCACCCCCCCCACACACACCCATCGCAACGTGCAGGGGTGAGTCGCTCATATACGCACGCACATGAAATGGCCCCCCTCCCTCCCTTTTCGTCCACCCCCCCCCCTTCTTGTCTCTTCGGTCTGCCAGTGGTGTTCGGCGATACTCCGTTATTTGTGCGCGTCTATGTCGCCGTATACAGTACAACGCTGCAGCTGCAAAGTGGTCTATGAGTACGCACAGAAACACACACACGCGCGCGCAGAGGGGCTTGCTCTACATGGCAGGCAGCAGCGGCAGTTGTTGGAGCCCCGCCATGCGTCACCACACGGCCAGAACGCGTTGCTGCTTCTCTTAGTGGCTGTCCCAGTGTTTGTGGTGGATTATGTTCACCGTGATGTGCAGCGTGCCAACGCTGTCGGCGTAGAGGCCCTCCTTCACGTTAAGCCCCGTGCGGTGTGCCAGGGCAGGGCCCGCCTGCCGTGCATCCACCAGCCCAGGTGCACCACCAACCAGTGTGGAGCGAAGAAACTCGACGCCGGTCTTGTGCGGTGCCCACATCGGCGCTGTGACTGTGTGGTGGCCGGGACTGGCGATGGGGAGCGACACGCAGGCGTACGCGACGGGCGCCTGCAACCCCTCCGTTGCGGCACCCTCAGTAAAGGCAGTCGCGATGAGTCGCAGCGGGCTGCTGGGCAGTGCGGGGCCAACAAAGGAGCGGTCAAAGGGCAAGTTGAAGACGTGGTCCACGTCTAACAGGAACTCGCCCTCCACGAACGTGCTAGCGTGGGCGAGCTGAGAGATGAACTCGCACACGTCAGATGAGGAAGACGACGACGTGGGGAGCGGGTCGTGCATCGAGGGGGTAACAGCCTCATCCTCGACAAGTTGGCAACGTACAAACAGCGTCCACTCCGCGATGCCGACGCAACGGTCAACTGTGCCGAATACATGGTACTGGCAGGAGTCACGCGGCAGCGAGGAGGCGCTGCGCTTGAAACCGGCTGGTGAGAGGAGCGCGGCTCCAAAGCTGGCCGCACGCTGCGACCTAGACGACGATGTCAAGGTGCCCATGGTGCCCCTGACTCCAGTGCGATCGGCGGCGGCAGAAAACGGCATGCCGGGGCCAAGCGCTCCCTGTCCGCGACGCCGTCGAGCAACCTCCGATGATGATGGCACCGATGCTGCTGCTGCCGCCGCGGCACCACCGTCGGTACCGGCACGTTCCAGTGGCGCCATCATCGCCACCTGCCGCAGCAGTCGGCGCGCCACCGCAACTTTGCCGACCTCGAGCGACTCGTACTGCTCTGCCACGGACTGAGCTAGGTCACTTGCATTGGCCAGCAGCACCTCCAGAGGGGCGATCGAGGAAGGCAGGAGACAACCGTCGGCCGGGATGCCCTGCCGCGTCCCACCCCCGGCCCATGGTTCTCGCTGCCCGACTGGTGCACCCGCGCGCGACACCGTTACGCGAAACGTGTAGATGTATGCGGCGTCGACAAACAGTGTGTGCAGCTTGTTGAGACTCGGCTTTGCTGTAAAGAAGTACTCGTCTTGTTCGGCAGTGAGGGTGCACAGAACGCGCTCGGTGCCGCTCCACGTGACGTCGTCAATGTTGATCGATGACTCCGCCTCCGCAGCGGCACCAGCAGCGGAAAGTGGCGAGAGAGTCGCGCTGGTGGTGGGGTGCGCTCTCAGCGAAGCTGCCGCGTGCGATCCTCCGTCGGCGCCGTCACCGTCGGCGACACCATCGGCCCCCCCGACGGGTCCAGGTGACGCGGTGCCGGGAGGTCGGCCGCGCACCAGCAGCTCACCGGCAGCCCACATAAGAAACATGCAACGGTTGGGCTGGTGATCACGTCGGTGCTGGCGCAATACGATGGGTGCCAAGAGGCTGGGACCCGGCGACGGGTCCACCGGGACGTCCTCCTCAGCCTGGTTGATGAAGTCTTCCAGCGAGGGGCGGGTGAAGAAGAAAAACGGCAGCCTGCTGATCCGCGCGATGACGTCCGACAGCGCCGGGAGAGACGAAATGTTGGGCAGAAGGGAGCCAGGGGCAGACGCACCCCTCTGACCACCCGACTTGTCGCTATATGGGGCCGTTCCCGCCGCCTCCCTCCGCGATAGGTGCGTCACATCCTTGTAGATACTAAGCGTCTCCGCGGGAGAGAGCACCTTGCCGTCCCACGCCACCGTTGCCTCCACGAGCAACTCCGCTTTATCCTCCTCCACAACGATGGCCCGGTAGACGGCCACCGTGAACGTCAGCTGCCTCAGCGGTAGCCGCGATCGGTAGCGCTGGCTGCTTGCAAAGTGGAAAACGTTCATTTCCTCGGGCTGGCGGCCGTCGAGTTGCGCACACGAAGAGGGACAGCGAGAGAGCGAAGCGATGGATGTGTGGGTGTGTGGGTGTGTGGGTGTGTGGGTGTGTGGGTGTGTGGGTGTGTGGGTGTGTGGGTGTGTGGGTGTGTGGGTGTGTGGGTGTGTGGGTGTGTGGGTGTGTGGGTGTGTGGGTGTGTGGGTGTGTGGGTGTGTGGGTGTGTGGGTGTGTGGGTGTGTGGGTGTGTGGGTGTGTGGGTGTGTGGGTGTGTGGGTGTGTGGGTGTGTGGGTGTGTGGGTGTGTGGGTGTGTGGGTGTGTGGGTGTGTGGGTGTGTGGGTGTGTGGGTGCGGGATCGGGGGGAGGAGGGGGGCCTATCTGATGGTAGGGCGAGCAAAGGCAGTGGTTCTATGCCCGTGTATGCCGGCGTGTCAGCGTAAACACGGCCGGGTGTGGCCTGTCTATTGCGAGAAGGGACGGAGGCGGGGGTTGGGGAGGAAGACGTGAGGGTGGCGGCACAAACGCTCTGCTCTTTTCCTTTTCGTGCCCTGCTTTGCTGCTAATGGGCTGCACGCGTGAAGGAGACGCCGACGGGAGAAGTGGAGGAGCAGTGCGCGCGGCGCAGGGGGCGGAGGTAAGCACTGCGCACGAGTCCAGGTGTTCATGCGACGAACACAGACGGTGCCGAGGCCCCATTGGAGAGAAGGAAATACTTGCTGTGGTTAGGAGACTGTGAAAGCTCGAGAAGCAGCGGGGCCGAGACGGCGCTTCGTCCTTATCGTACTCCGGTGTACATTCGCAGGACCGGCCTCCCGCGCCCAGCAGTGCTCACGGTGACTGTCACTGCTGCCCATCCAGAGCGATGGAAAGAAAACCGGAGAGAGGAGTGCGCGAGGGACTGCGAGGTGTGACGGCCAGCGCGAAGGGGTCGTTGAGTAGGCGATAGGTCACGGTGACGGCATGACACAGGCGTGAACGGAAAAGCACGCGCACAGATGCACGTATCGATCTTTAAGAGCTACAGTGCCGCGTTAAGGTAAATGTGCACGTGCCCGGCACGGTCGCGCAGGAAGGCTTCGAGTCCCGGGATGGGCCAGCGGTTCGACGCCACCACCCAACCGCGCTCCATGATGGCTACCAGCTTCTCCCGCAGCAGAGCGAGTGCGTCGGGCAGGAGGTACATGTACAGTACGTGTGGAGGCCGGGTCGGGGCGCAGAAAGAAGCGGCGCCGCCCTGCACGCAGCGGGGGAAGCATACATTCAAGTCCAAAGTGCGGATATCCTGAGAAAGAAGATGCGTCTCGATCGACACCAGCGACGACAACGGCGAGACGGCTGCGGCAGCGAAGGCGGACGTGTTTGCTGCTGCGGTATCCAGGAGTGTATCGTCCAGGTCAATGCCTGTCAGAATGATACGCAAAGAGGCCGCACTGTCCGGCGACGGAGCATCGTCCGTGGCGCCTTGCAGGTTGCACCAGCCTTTGCGGAGGTGCTGCACCAAGGAAAGCGCTGCCGTGGCGTCACCACAGCCGAGGTCTGTAAGCCGCATTTCACGTGGTTGAAAGACGGCACAGAGCTGATCTGCGCAGCCGCGAGAAGAAGCGGTGATGTGCTGCACGATCGGGCTGAGGTAACGCTCCGTGAGCCATGCCGCGAACGCCTCCGTGTCCGCCTCGCTGGAGGCCACAAAGGGGGAGATACAGTTGCCATCGTCCCACTGAAACGGCAGATCGGCCATGTCCTTTGTGCCTGAGCGTGCACGAAATTCTGAGGGAGCACCGTAGCGGAGGGAGGCTTATCCGATGAAAGATTCGTTGTTGGTGAGCGGTGCAGCAGCAGTGCAGAATCGCCACAGCCCGACACACGCACCCACGCACCCAGATCGATGAACAGCCCAGTCATGGGAGAGCAAGAAAAAGAAGGACGGTGAGACGAGTAGAAGGGCACGCTACAGGCGCGCGGTACAGTATGCAGTCCCAAACTACTTGGCACCACAATTACTACCGTTACCAACAATACAGGGCCATGCAGCGCCGCTGTGACGGGCATGTGCGCATGCACGCCCACGCGCAGAAGACAACCTCGCCAAACCCCAAAGCGCGCGACACCGCCAACGCGGCGTCGGCGAGCAACAGGGCCGAGAGGCAAAGGGAATGCGGGAGCAGCAGCAGCAGCAGGCGCGTATGTGTGACTCTCCCTGCTGCAACGACGGCCGCCGGTTGTGGCAGACGGCAGCCAAGAGAAAGAGATACACCGAAGCCTGTTAGCGCGAGGCATCACACAACTCGTGCTTCTCACCCCCGCTTCCACTGCCTCTGCCGCGATGACAGCGCTGAGTTTAGTTCATGTATTTCACCACGGGTGCTTTCTCACAGTGAGGCGCTGCATCACAGATCATATCTAAAACCCTGGTAAGGTTGCATCGCTGGTGCTTGTCGTCCTCATCGGCACGCGCGCATGCCTGGGCCTGCGTGCGTTCGTGTGCGTGTGCCCTTCTACTCGCAGGTGTGTATAAGCGAGTGTAGTCGCGCGGGTCGTATTCTTTTCCAGCGACTCCGTGCGCCTGACTAAGACACCACCGCAGACGCCCTGCCATGTGTGTGTGTGTGTGGAGACACGAAGGGAATGAGATGGGTGGTCATGAAGGAGTACAGCGTGGACCAGCGTGGAGGTCTGTCTGTGCAGAGCGGGAGGGACCAGAGGTTGTGCACTATACATCACGTGGTGAGGTGCTTATTGCAGTTTGGCGAAGAAGATAGCCAACACCGACAGGGTGAGCGTTCCGCGGGCAGGTGTGCATGAGAGGGGGGGGGGCTGCGTGCGCTCCTTCCTCCTAGGGCTACTGCTTTCTACTCCTCCCCCAGAGCGGCGAGCACCTGCCGTGTGACGGCAGCGATGCTCTGAGCGCCGTCCACGACCCGCAGCTTGTGCTGCGCGCTCCAGTACGCCTCGAAAGTGCCAAGGGAAGCAAGGCGAGCAGGAGGGATGGGCGAGTGGCGACGCGCCTGCAGGCAGTCGGCGGGGCAGCGTAGGGTCACAGCTACCGAAATCTCTTGCCCCGTCGCCGCCTCGAGAGCCAGCGCTTCAGCGATGGTGGCAGGGTAGCCGTCCAGCACGAAGAACACCGTCGACGCGGGACGCTGCATTTCTGGCGTTTGCACGGTGTCCGCCGCAGCTTGGCGCTGACCCGTCTCGTACTGAATGCGATTTACGACGAGTCGCGCTGCGAGATCGGGTGGCAGTGCCGACAGAAAAGACGACGTCGTCGCTGCCGCCAGCGTCTGCCGCGCGAACGCCTCTTTGGCCGCCCTCAGCTCGGCTTGGAGAGACTCAGGAACGTAGACAGCCTTCGAGCCAGGCAGCCGGCCACCGTTAAACGCATCTCGCACCAACGACGGCAAGGCGCAGTGAACGCCGCCCAGGAAGGCGGCAACGTGGGAAGCCTGGACCGACTTACCGCAGGCAGGCGGGCCAGTGAGAATGACGAGGCGCGGAGTGAGGAGAGGCGGTGCAATCTTAGCGGCCGCAGATGCTGATCCGATCCCCTCTTCCTCTATGCGGTCTAGCGTTTGAAGCATAGCACGCAGGGGGCTGCGAGGGCGGGATTGGGCCACGGCCGCAACCAGCTTTTCCATGATGGCCTGCACCTCGCTCTTGGCGAGATGCAGCTGCGCCTGCTGCTTCTTGTAGTAGGCTGCTGACGCCATTGTGAGTGTGGCGAGGAAGAACGCCGATGATCACACAAGCAGCAGCAGCAGACAGCCACGTGTTCAAGGGCGTGTGTGTGTGGGGGGGGGGGGGGAGGGGGTGCGTGAGGACTAACAATGTGTCTGCCGCTTCGACGTCAACGTCAGCGTTATTTTGCGAAATAGTGCGCGTGTGCCAGTGAGAGTGTCGAGGTGTGCATTTGGAGGGAAGAGGGAGGAGAGCGATCATGCTGAAAAGAGCGGGAGAGGGGTGTGGAGAGTGACCATTGTGGAGCAGAGAAAGGGAAGCCGGCCACGACACCCTGCATCCTTCCGTAGCAGCAGTTTCCACGGCGCGCGAGTTGTCTGTGTATCGCATGAAGTGAGGAGGAGACGCAAACGGCACCCTTGACGTGCGCTGGTTCATGACAAAGAATGGCGACGAGAAGATAAGCTCTAACCCCCGAGTCAGGCAGCGAGATAGAGGGGGGTGGTGCAAGGAGAAGAGGCAGCCTCACCGTGGGCAAATGGTGGGTGGGCATATGTGTGTGTAGATATCTAGGCCGTACTTGAATGGCCTGAAGACGCGCAAGCATAGGTGCACGCTCCTGCGCCCCTCAGCTCTCCCCGCTCACTCTCCCCCAGACCCCCCCAAACCCAGCACACGCGCCACTACCAACGGTCCCCCACACCCTTTGCGCCTGAAGAGCTTACCACCACCACCACCGCAGCATCGCTAGCCAGCGCGGTTGTGACGCTTGACAGGGCAACGCGGAGAGTCACATACACGCAGAAGTGCCGATACGAGGAGAGAGGGGGAGAGGGGCGTCCGCAAATGGCAGGAGGAAAGGCAACACCGCGAGGCAGCCGGCCTACTCATTGATGCGGGAGGTCGGAGTGTGAGAGACGAGAGACCGAACTGTGGAGCCTGAACGGTGTAATGATGGATGTCAGGAGGAGCATGCAGATGCGCAATGCCCCAACTCACCGCCCTTACCTTAGTCGATCGCCCCTCTCTCCTTTCTCTCCCACACGGATCGATTTCATGAGCCGCACCTCACGCATCGCCTTCTACGGCGTGCCGTCAGCCTTTACGGCTTTCCTCCGCCTCGATCGCGCCACGACACAGCAGCGGCCTCGTCATAGAGATATGTCAAGCATGTTGCAATATGGAGGGATAGCGAGCGCGAGGCATCAACAGAGAGATGCACCACGGTGCTTAAGAGAAAGCAAGCGAGCGAGTGAAAGGGCGAGGCAGCGCCGCGAACACACGCGGCGTCTACCGGGAAAAAGGAATGAAGGTACGCGCATGCACAGGCAACAGCACACACACACACACACATACAGCGAGAGAGAGAGAATGTACAGCGGATGCGAAGTCGTATAAGAGGGGTGGGGGTTGAAGACTGCCAACGCTTTCCGTTGCGCAGTCGCTGGCTTACATCAGAAAACAAAACAGATGAATCAAGGATGCATAAAGGCACAGGCAAATCACCGCCTCTAATGAGCACACGTAGCGAGCGCGTTCACCAGCACAGCAGCAGCTGTCACTACAGTGAGCATTGCCCGTGCGACTGAGACACGCAGCACGGCACAGGCGCCCTCGATGTCACTTGAGAACGCACAAATCTAGCAGCGTGAAAATCTCCGGGTGGGTCGTCATCCAGTCGGTGAAGGAGCGCCGCATAAGCTTCGATATGCGGTCATACTCCTCCTGCAGGTACACGGCAAAGACGATGAGGTTGAAGTAGCGCTTCAGGTAATGCACACCAGCGTGGTGCGCGCGAGCACGACCCGACTCAATCGTGTCCGGGGACGACACCGCAATAGCAAAGGCTTCAATGGCTGTGCGCAAGTTCTGCATCTTCGAGCACGCCTCGAGCACGAGATCGACCTGGTACTTGGCGGTGCGGCCCTGCGCCAGTACGCGCTTCAGCTGCACAATGACGGAGTACTCTCCGCGGCCGAGGTCCGACTCTGTGTCTGCGTAGAGGGAGTCGCGGTAAGCGTTGTGCAGCTCGTCGTAGTACTCCGGTATTACGAGGCCAATGAGGAGACAGCAGATCACCATGCCCGTCGTGGTGCGGCCGCGGCCCATCTGGCAGTTGAAAACGAACGACAGCGTCTCGCGACGGTCAAGGTGCTTCGCAATGCGCGGGAGGAGGGCATTGACGAGAAGGTCGAAGTCGCGAATCTCCGGGCTCTGCTCGTCCGTCACCGGGAGTCGCAGCATTTGGCAGCGGAACTGCTTCACCACCAGCTCATCGTAGACCTCGCGCAGAGTCTTTACAGTCTCCTCGTCCGCCGACTCCCACACGCCGACGAGCTCGCCCGGGTTACCTTCATCGTGGACGAGGAACTTGCCGTCGTACTGTGCCGCCTCCATGAGCACGTCACGCTTCAGCTCGTACTCCACCAGCTCGACCTTTTCGGTCTGGATGCCGGTCAGCACCACATTCACGTACGGGGCCGCCAAGTCGCGGAAGACGAAGGGCCGGTCGCCCACGTACAGGATGGGCTCCTCCCGCAAGTTCACCCACACCACAGAGCCGCGCAGTGGGTGCTGCAGCTCCTCGGGCTTGAAGGCTGGCTCGAAGAGCCGCTGCGCCGCAAAGCCGAGGTATGGCTCGGAGTCGTTGCTCTGCCCTGGGTATACCTGCAGAGGCTCGCTGGAGGCGCCCAGCAGCGAGAGCACGTTGTGGATGCCCTTGATAGTCGGGATGGCGACACCGTAGACGTTCACAAAATCCACCTTTCGGAAGTTTGGTGCGCCGCACAGCGCCGGCCGCAGCCCCTTCTTCTGGCAGCCGGGAAAGTGATCGGCCTTTAGACAGAAGTTGGCCGTCAGCACGTTGCCGGAGCGCCGCGAAAGGTCGGCCTTCATGAGGTTGTCGGCCGCCACGTACTCGAGCGCCGCCTCGCCGCGATCCTCGAGGTGCTCGACGATGTTCGATACCTCCGCGTGGGCGGTGACCCAGTCGCTGAAGAGCAGCTCCCCGATGGTGAAGCCCTCCCCCTTCTGCGCATCCAGGTACAGGCATGAGAGCAGCACGAGCAGGTAACAACGCAGGCCATGCAGGGCATCCACGATGCGCTGGGGCTTGTTGCTGCCGAGCACCCCAATGCGCTTCTTGAGAAAGTCCAACGCGTGCAAGATATTCCAGCGCCGGCCGCGGCCACCGAGCGCGATGACGGCGTCCACCGTGCGAAGGAGCCTACCGGCTGTCAGCATCTGGCAGATGGTCGAGGCGAGGAGCAGCTCCACATGGTGCTCGGGAATCTCTTCCGAAGGCACTTCTGCCCTGGCGGCTACCTGAGCGTTGTCGACGAGCCGATCCGTGGCCCCGATGCGCAGCAGCGTCGCCACCTCCTCGGTCGTCTGCAGCGAGCGAAGATTTTCAAGTCGACTGGCGCGGAACAGCGTCAGGATGTTCAGTGCCACGGTAGTGCGCGTTGTGCCGGCTGAATCGTTGATGACGATGGCGTCGTGCTGGTTGATGTCCGCCTTGGCCAGGTAGTTGAGGAGGGGGTCGATGTCACTCGCCAGCAGCTCCCCGGAGAACGGCATCGGAATGCGGGAGTAGCATACGCCGGTTGCCTCCACGAACTCCTCCATCGTGCTGCGTGGGGTGCGCGCCGAGACGACCTTGACGCGCAGCACCTCCCGCTCACCCGCCGTCGTCAAACGGTGCAGGATGATGAAGCCGCCGTTGTCCTGCGCCTCCAGCAGCACATCACGCCGCAGACGATCCTCGATCTGCTCCATCGCCTGCACAGATACGTGCATCGTCGTGCCATGCTCGGCCGAGCCGTGCGCGGCATCGTAGTCGGAGAGCGTGTAGGGCACCTCATTAATCAGCACCATCGGCTCGGCGCGCAGGCTGATCCAATGGATGGAGCGCACGTGCGGGAACGTGTCACGGATGTCGCACACGAGCTGGTCGCGCGCCACCTCACCGACACGGCCGCATGTCAGCACCGGCACCCCTGGCGCGAGCTGGCGCAACGCTATAATCTCCTGGCGTGAATAGTTGCTCATTGGGAGGCTGAGCAGGATGCGGCCGGTGCTCAGCACGTTACCGCGACGGTGGCGGATGGCGCGCAGCGCGTCGGCCTCGGGGCCTCCCGAGGACAGGGAGAACACCCGCTCCAACTTGAGCTGGTCATCAAGCTTCTCGCGCACGCTGCCGATGAGAAGCCTCATCTCGGAGTTCTCGTTCAGCCACTGCGTAAATGACAAGCGCGTCGAGTAGTTCCACAGTCTCTGCTCGCAGTAGTAGGAGAAGACCAGAAAGAGCGCGTACACCTGCAGCCGCATCTTCGCCACCTCCGGGGCTTCGTTCATACCGGAAAACGCCTCGTTGATGTGGTCCGCCATGGAGTACACCTTGTCGGCAAGCTCCATCAGGATCATGAGGCGACGCTCGTGCAGTTTGCCCTCAGGAAAGAGCGACACCAGCTTCTGAATGGTGCGGTACGACGGCCCGTTCACCTTCTCGCGCAGCACACGCATATCGGCCGTCACATCCTTCACGCAAAGTTGGTAGAAGCGGACGATGTTGGCTATCTGCATCATCGAGCTCGTGCGGCCGCGACCGGACTGGCAACTGAAGACGAACACCGCCTTCGGCTCCTCGAGGCACGCATCCAGCACGAAGTCGAAATCTTCGGGCTGCGGCCCAATATTCTGGGTGATGGGCCGGCGGAAGTACATGACTTGGTGGTCCGTCTCCTTCTCCACGCGATGGAAAACCTCAGCCAGCGTCAGCACCTCGCTGCGGCTGGCGCACACCCACTGGTCCTCCATGTTGCCGCCACGGCACTCAAGGTGCACGCTGACGTTGCCACCATTCTCGTACGCCTCCTGCAGCACCTCCTGCTTGAGTTTGCGCTCGATGCACTCGATGCTTAGCCCCGTCACGTTGGGGATGATAATGGGCGTCAGCGGATCGGCGCGCTCGCGGACGATGTAGGAGGTGTCGTTGATGTACACAAGCGGCTCCTCGCGCAGGTTCACCCAGACGATGGGGCCCTCAACGTGCGCGCGGCGCAGCTCATTCACAATCGTGCGCACCGCACTGGCGTTTGCCTGGGCGACACCGGCGATGTTCAGCTTCGGTACGATGCGAAAGAACGGCGCTCCAGCGATCATGCCGGTCGAGCCCTGCCGCGACCGCAGCGCCTCCTCCAAGTCGCGCTTGAGGATGTGCTTTGAGGACAGCACGTCACCGCGACGCACAACAGCCGTCTCAGCCGGGGACGGAAGCAGGACATCTGGCCTGTTTGCGAGCATCTCCATAATCGCCAGCGTGCTGTCCGTCACCTTGTTCACGCTGCACGAGCGCAGGGACATGCGGCCCAGCGCCAGGCTCGCCATGGACATCTCGTTCGCCTCGTGGGGCTCCTGCGAGGCCCAGGAGCCCCGCGTGAGAGGCAGGCCGCTGCTGCTGACGTGCAACATGGTATGGCTCTCGATCGCCTCCGTGTCGTTGACGTCCACACCGTCCCTGCATTGCGTGTTCAAGAAGGTCGTGTTGGAGAAGGCGGTGTTGTTTTCAGAGACCGTCCCTAGGCGCACCGGAGGAGAGCGCGAAGTGCGATGCCGCTCCCTCTGCTGCTGGCGTCGATCACGCTCCTCGCCGTGCCGGCGACGCTGCATTAGGGTCTTTGCAAACTCTTCGGCTGCCATCGCACGCTCGTGAATCTCTGTTTCAGAGGTGGCCTGCGTCACCGGGGGCGGCGGCGGATAGATGTGGCCGGCCCGGTCCCGCGACGGTTCCGCCAACTTCTTGCGAATATCCCTGCTGCGGCGCTCCAGCCGGGCTTCGCGCACTGCCGTCTCCTTCTCCAGTGCAGTGAGCAGCGCTTCCTCGCTGTCGTCGAGCTGCGGCTGCGCCGCGGAGTCGGCGTTGATGTGAAACTGCCCGAAAAAGTCGTCTTTGAAGGAGCTGCCGTTGGGCCTGCGTGCGTAGAGGGCGCCGTTGCGCACTGTCCGCATCGAAGGGTCCGTACTCCGCGCTGAGATGGACTCGGTATGCGTTACCGCGGCCGCCGTCGAGCGATCAGCCGGCTCGCATTTGGTGCGACCTTCTTGAGGTGCCGCAATCTTGTTGGCATCGGTAGCAGTGTGAGCCTTGGGTTGGCTGCTGACTAGCATCACCGCAGCAGCAGCTGTCTCTGCTGCGGGTCGCGTGGACGGGCCGGAGAGGAGGGGGGGAGGACTCTTCACCGGCGCGTGCATCTCTTCGGGAGTCAGCATCGTTGGAGAAGTGTGCCGGCGCAGACGCGACGACTGAGAGTTCAGCAGTAGCCTCAAGTCGCGCAGCTCTTGCTCTTCAGCTATCGCCATCTCTTGGCTTCGGAGGCGGCGTGTTGACTGCGTAGGCCCGCCGCTGTGCTGTGCAGCAGCGGAAAGAGGCGGCAACGCAGATGAGTTTCCAGGCGAGCGCAGCGAGGGGATGCAGAAGCCACGACGGGGATTTGGCGCGGAAGCCAGCGTGGCAGGGCCTCTGGATGGCGAACCTCTGCCGATAGAGGCTGGTGCGCTTCCTGAATTTCCGATGACACCCTGGCCAGCTCCGCAGCGAAGGGTTGCGAGAGGATCAGTCCTGCTCGTGTTGCCGTCACGAGCGGCCGGCGGCGACAGCGTCATCGGCTCTGGGCCGAGCCGTTCACTCCTACAGGGCTGCGGCACGACAGGTGGAAGGCGGCCCTTCGCAATGGCGGCGGTGTCGGCCACACGGGCGCCCTCCTGTGAGGCAGCAGCTGCAGCGGCGATGTCCATGGTGCTGCACCTGTGAGCCTCGAGGAGCCCACTTAAGCGATCCGGCGCGCGCGAAGGCGATCCGTCAAGGACGAGCACCGAGAGAAGGGGAGAGGAGGTTTGCCCTGCAGTTGCAGGGCAGGGGATGGGTGAGAGGAAAACACGGAGGCGTGGGCACAGACAACGCAAGGAATAAGGAGTCTTCTGCAGAGGCGAGACTACACAAGACGGAGAAAGAAAGCGTACAAAAGCGTCGTTGTCCTTCCACAGGCAAGTCTCTCACGCCTCTTCCTTACTCGCTCACAAACTCCGCAACACCGTGGCACGCCTGCAGGAGGGTGTGTGAGTGAGGTGTTCCACGGAAGGGCTGAGCGAGGGCGAAAACGAGGGGAGGGATCAAGACAGGAAGGCGCACGAGGGAAGGGGCGGCACGCCTGTGTGTGCGTGTCTCGGTCTCTCAGTGGGGTGCACGTTTGTACGTGGGAGGAGCAGATGTGGTGGGGAGTTGGTGTATGCCTGTCTGCCGAAGCCACGTGTTACTGCGCGAGGGAAGAGCGGAAGGAAGCGGTGTAGTAGTGCGTGGAGGAGAGGGGAGGGCGTGGAGACCAGGCAGTGCGGCAGCACACAAGAGCCCGGCCCAAGCAAACCGCGGAAGAATGGGGGACAGAGAGTGAGACGTGCAAAGTGGCGGGAGCACCCGAGGACAGAATGAGGGCCGGTGAAGTGGCGCGCGACAACGCAGGGGAGAGGGGGAGGAGGGGCATTCGACGTGGAGATGGCGCAGGGGGAAGGGGGCGAGGAGAAGGAGCCAAGGGAGTGCCAGTCATGGTTGCATCAACGTGGCAGGCTCGAGGAAGATGTGGTTTCCTTTCTTTCGCTTCAGCTTGTCCGTTCTCTGCCATACAGCACGGGTTGCACACCACTCTCGAGCCCTCGACCTGTCACAGGGTCAATCCCGTGGTTCGAAAAAGCCGCAGACACGCGCGCTAAAGCACTGCATACTCACTCATCTGAGCACGGCCTCTCCCTCAGCGTCTGCTCACCAGCCCTCACAGCCGCTCACCCATCATGCCGGTCGCCACCTGGTGGCGTCCCTCGGGGTGGCGCTCAGGCTCTCCCCCCTCCCACCACTCGTGGGCAGTGCGAGGGCCGTGTGTGTGGGATACACGCTCGAGTCGCGCCGGCACCCTGCCCGTCATGTGGATGGCACCGACGTGCTCGATGTCGCGGGTGGTCCCGGCGCCGCACCATCCAGGACCTGGTCGCCGACATCAGTAGCGATGAAGCGCTCTGGCTTCGCCACGTCGTGGGCACTTGGCCCTGTCACCGCCGGAGGTTTGCTCTGGCATTCGGCATGGGATAGGCTGTGGAGGGGGATGCTGTGCCCTGTGATGCCACGCACTGCGGTGTGTTTCCCGTGATCCGGGTGCTCTGTGAGGAGAGACAAGCGATGGAAAGCAAAAGACGCCTTGCTCGACGTACAACTGCATGCAGGCGGAGGCAAGCGACTTGGTTCAGGAAGCCAGCGCCGCACCGAGCCCCGGTGCACTATACCTCTCCTTCGCGCGGCCGCGCGCGCGGTCGCGAAGACTCGCCTGGGGGCGAGAGCGGCAGCAGATGGTACAGGCAGCAGCGCGGGCGTCCGAACAACAACACAAAGCGCTGCGCCCGGCGCCCCGCTCGGTCTGAAGGCGCGGACGGCGCTCCGCCTTCGCCATCACCCCTGCCGCTGCTGGTGGGAGACGAGGCCGTGGTCTTGTATAGTCTGCGGGACTTGCTGTTGCACCCTAGTGACTCAACGAGGCGTTCCCCGAGTGCTGCAATGCCGCGAACGCATTCACCGATGGCCATTCCGCAGTCGCTGCAGCAGCTTCCGGGCCTGACGACCTGACTGAGGCCCGATTCGCTCACGCTCATGAGAAAGTGCTCCGAGGACAGTTCGGTCATGCGCTCCAGCGTGCTGACGCCTCGAATGAGTAGAAAAATGTGCTGCACCCACAGATACGCAATGCACGCGCTGATGGCGCACATGCCAGCCGGCACCCACCACCAGCCGTGGCTCCAGTCGTGGCACACGACGCTGCACCCATACACAGTAACGAACAGCGTCGAGTTCACAGCGCCACCCAACGTGGAGTAGAAGATGCACAAGAAGAAGTATTTGTAGTTGTGCCGGCCGATGCAGTTATTGAGAAAGTGGCAGTGGTGGTCCATGTCAAACACGCAGCGCTCACATACGCGACAGTGGTGGCTGCCGTCTGGCTTGTACTGGTGGCACACCCCACAGAACCGCAGCGACCCATCCGCCTCGTACTCGAGCACCAGGTTCGGGTTCACAGTGGGTTTGACAGCAGCAATGGCTGTGCACGGCCGACGATGCAGAGACAGCGCTGGCGGAGCTGCATCGCAACTGGTCGGGGGACCGTGAGGCCCGCGAGCCCCGGTGGATCCTCGGTCCGGTGTACTTGTCATTGGTGTTGCGGACCCAGAAGCTGAAGAGGATGAGGTGCTGCAGGAAGAGGAAGCTGTAGTGGCGGTGGTGGTTATGGCTGTGGCAGTCGTCTCTGTCGCTGAGGGAGATAACGTGGAGGAAGGTGCTTTACCGGATGTCTCGCACGTCCGCTGCGGAGCTGCGGATCCTGAGCACAAGACTGCCGCCTTCGCGGGGTTCGCCGCGATGTTTGCCATGCCCACTGAGAGCGACGCATCAACAGCGAGGGCTGGTGCGCACGAGATTACACGACTCCCCGCTGCTGCTAGCTGCGGGGAGAAGGGCTGCTGAGGCGTCGGTGCAGCCATCAAGAGGCTGTCGCTGCTCGCGGCATCGTTTGGAGCTGGAAACTGCCCTGGTGTCACTGCAGGCGCGAATGGAGACCCGAGAGCCGTTATGAGTCCAGAGGCTGGTGGGGGATACGCGTGCGGTGGCTGCTGCTGCAACATGTGCAACTGGTAAGCCCACAGCGCCTGCTGCTCCTGCAGAGCTTGCAATGCTCGCCGCCGTACAGCGACGCCTTGTTCTTGGATCCACTTCAGTTGCGCCGACCACGTCACCTTCAAATGGTGCCGTCGCTCAGCATCGAAGCGAGGTGTGTATCTCCACGGCTCTTCTGGCACGTACCCGGGGCAGGTGAAGATGACGCGTGCAAAGGACCAGTACATGAGCGCGACCAGGACGTTCCCGAGGGTAAGAGCGCAAACCGCAAATGTGCCCGTAGCGGTGTAGCCGAGCGTGTATCGCTGCGTTTGCAGGAGGCTCATGGCCTCGAAGGGGAGCACACCAGTCGCCTCCGCCTCCCTCACTGCACGAAGAAGTCGACAGAAGAAGATGTTGTGCCCCCAGATAAGAGCCGTCGCAGAGACAAAGATAATCAGCGGCAGCCGGTACGCCGCGAGCAGGTTCCACAGCGCACGCCACGACCGCACCCGTAGCTCTCGGTGGACAGTCGGGGTAGACATCTCCCAAACGCCGGCAGACGCACGAGACGATTGCGCAGACGGGGGAGATCGGGCCCACCACTGCACACAGACAGAACGACAACGAAGTACCCTCTATGTGTGTGTTTGTATTTCTATGCCGGTCTCGGTTTCCGAGGATGCCGGAGGCCACCTGACCGGTGGTATCCGCGCCTGGTGCCCACTCTGTGGGGAATGTGGGAGGGGGGAGGGGGAAGCCACGCAGCCTGCAGCCCGACCTCAGGTGTTGGCTGCAGACTCTCGGTGTTGGGGGACAGATCCGGGCTTGCGCGGCGCCGGAGAGATTTACCGTCCTTGACCGCTCTTGGGCCCGCTCAACGCAGACGGTCTCGACGACGTCGCCAATGCTTGTTATCGGTGTCTTCGCGGTCGAATGACGCCTTGGGAAACAACAGAAATGTGGCCCTAAGTGTACAAGCGAGGTGCATGTAGGCACTTGCGCCTGCTCTGGAACGGCTCCCCCAGCTGCCTCAGCACGTTATGCTCGCCGAGGGCTACGTCGCGGTGCGGCACGAGAACGGAACAAGTGAATGCAAGGAGAAGGACAGGAGTGAGAGTACAAGGGCTTCGATAGCGTCCGTGCCATAGTGCAGCTCTGATCAAAGGCCTAGACAAGGGCGTGGCACGCCACAGACCTCCGTGTGTGTGCGCGTCAGAAAAACCAACGCGCAACGTGCCGCTGTGCTTCGCTACTCTTTCCCTTCTGCTGATACCGCCCCGCAGGATGGCGGAGGACACCTGACCGGTGGTATCCGCGCCTGGTGCCCACTCTGTGGGGAATGTGGGAGGGGGGAGGGGGAAGCCACGCAGCCTGCAGCCCGACCTCGGGTGTTGGCTGCAGACTCTCGGTGTTGGGGGACAGATCCGGGCTTGCGCGGCGCCGGAGAGATTTACCGTCTTTGACCGCTCTTGGGCCCGCTCAGCACAGACCGTCTCGAGGATTCAGCAAAAATAAGCACGCGATGAGCTGTGTGCAGGCGCTTTCACCCATCGCTGGCATGGCGCGTCCCATCCGAAGAAAGCCTCCACACGTGAGCAGAGCACGAGGGATGCACGGAAGAGGCACGAAGAGGTCCGTGCGAGTCAACTCCACAGTGCATGTGTGCGAAGTATGCAGCATCTTCTACATCCCGACCGAGTGGGCTGATGAGGCACAGATGCCGGAAGCGTGACGACAACACCCCGAATGAGGCCGTCGAGCCAGTGAAGCGCTCATGTGGCGAGTCACCGTGCCACGCTGTGGGATGCCGCGGCTTGAAGCAACTCAGCGGAAGTGGCACAGCGTACGGACCGAGTGCAGGATCTCAGTGGGCCCTGGCCTGCAGCTGGCCAACCTCCTCCCTGGGCTCACGTGGCATGCGCCCGGGCCACCAGCCCCTGCTGCCCGCACGACGGAGGCCACCGCTTCCGCCCCTCGACCAGGCCCCTGGGCGCGGCCCGCGTGGGTTGAAGCGTGCAGTGCGCCCAGGTCCATGTGGCGCTGATCGCGCAGCACGCATGCGAAGAAGGGAGGAGGAGGGACCGGAAGAGCTCGTCAGCGCCACGGACCGACTCGACGGCAGAACGGCTCGTCCTAGACGACCTGGGCTCAGCCGCAGTGCAGCAGTGGTGGGTGAGCTGTGGTTGTGCATTGCGTCGGCGTGCTGCGTTGATGGTGAGGTAATGCGTTGAGACACTTAGCGCATGGCACAGTACCCTGTCATGGCAACATGCGTCACTGCAGCGCCATGAAGTCTACACAGACACACGTGCCAGCAAGGAAGAGCGACAAAAAAAGAAAGAAAACAAGTTCTCAGCGGCATAACACAAAGACAGCACGGCGGCGCGGGCTCCTTCAGGAGAGGAAGCACGCCCACACGCCCGCACGCGCATCAAGCAACAAACAGAGGCAGCAACTACGCAGCACAAGAAGACAGTATATTTTTCGAGTCCGGAGAGCCTCCGGGGCTGCGGGAGCACAAAGAGCCACGGGTGATCGGCAGGCCGCCGCAGTATCGAGCTCGGTGGAGGGGGAGGGTGAACGCGCACAACCATGCCGGTGAATCGTGGCACACATACAGCGCAGATATGCTCATGTCCATGCAGGGGGACTAGCCCTCCCCACACCATCAGACCGTCCCCGGCACGGTATCATCTGCGGTGTCGTCTGTGCGCACCGGCAGCGGGGCATATCTCCGCCAGAATGGCGACTCCTTGCCCATCAGCGTGCGTTGGTGCCGCTCGATCTTTTCCTTGCGCTGCCGCGCAGCCTCTTCCTTCTGCTCCGGGGTGAGCCGAGGGCGCTTGCAGGTACAGCAACTCCCCGAACAGGGATCTTTTTGAGATTCAATGAGACTCTCCAACGTGCTCTGCCCGTTGCTCAGAAGAAGGCGGTGTTGGCTGTAGAACATCAACAGCGAGGCACCGAAAACCAAATCCAACGCGGGCACCGCTATCCACATCAGCTTATCCATGAATGCGTCTTTGTCGACGGCGAAGATCGTAACGAGCATGAGGCAGCCCCCCAGAGTCGCGCCGACGCTGCTGTAGAGCAAGAAGACCACAAACAGCTTGTAGTTATTGCGGCCAACGCAGTTGTTCACGAAGGGGCAGTGATGATCGAAGTTATACACACACCGGCCGCAGACACTGCAATGGTGGGCGCCGTCTGGCTTGTAAAGATGACATACGTTGCAGAAACGCAGGCGCCCGCTACGGTCCAGCGTTGTAACCTTGTACGGGTTCAGACACATGGGCGGGTTGGGGTGCTGCTGCTGCTCTGGTGATCCTGCGAGTGGGGCAGTAAAGTAGTCAGGCGGTCTGGCGTGCTGAAAGCGTGTCGGCGACGCCTCATCAACGTGGACAATGATCGCATCCCTGCCGTCGCCACCGCGAGGAGCACCGGTATTGCCGGCAGTCCGCAACGGAGTGCATGCACCGTTATCAGCCTCGGCGACAGAAGCGATGACCGGCGGGGACTTTGGGTGGCCGGCGCGCAGTGAACTGGCGCCGTCCGTGCCGTCGGAAGGAGCAGGTACAAGCACGTTGTTGGTTGTTTGTGGTCGACTGACGCCCGACAGACTAGAAGACCGCGTCGCCAGTGAGCCGGGCGAGCCCGCATGTGGCTGCTGCGGCCCTGGCGGGTGCAGCTGCTGCTGCGGGGGGTATTGATAAAGCTGCGGAACAAAGGCCTGTTCGACTCCGCCGTGTGGGCGGAGTGAGGGACCGGCGTACGAGGGCGGATGCGCCCACGGATCATGTGGCACAAAGCCTGGAGAGACGAAGATGACGGCGTAGTAAGACCATAGTACGAGAAGGCCCATGACGGTTGTCAAGACGAGCACGACTAAGCACACGACGATGCGCCAGGCATCGTGTCGGTGCAGAGCAATCAAACGGATGCTGTAGGCATCACTTGCAAGCGCGAGCGCCATGATCATAATCGCGACAAAGACGGGAATGGAGTAGCCGCAGCACATCATACACTTCTCACTGAACCCCGTCGTTGGCTCTGGGTGGGCGTGCACGTTCAGGCAACGGCAGTTCACCTTGTAGGCATTGCCGCCGCTGTTGTCGCGGCGATCATGCAGATGATGTCCTCTCATCTAGCCCGCAGGTGCGTCGCTGCCTCGCCTCTAGTTCTGAGTGGTGCCACAACTGGGGGAGGGGGAGGGAAGGGGGCGAGTCTTTCACGGCGATGTTACAGAGAAAGTGAAAGGAAGCGCAAGAATGCACGTTTGCAGTCCGCGTGTAGCTGATGATGATAGTGCGAGGGGGGAGGAAGGAGGGGGGCAGACACGCGGATGGAAGGGTTGTCTAGAAAGGTGCCATTGGGCAATATATATGTAAAGTGATGGAGGTCGCATGGCTCCCGTATCACGCTGCAGCTGAGGGCAGTGGTGGTATCCATTCAGCATCCACGCGCGTGCGTCGTGAGCGCTGGAATAAACTCGGAAGATCGCATTGCCAGCCAGTTGGCTCACTCGCTACAGAGACAGCTTCATGCTGCTTCCCCACGGTATCAGAGTCTGAAGCTACTACGGCATCATCATACAGGTTCACGCAGAGCCCTTCCCCACCACCGCCACATATACGGGTTACGCCCGTCTCTCAGAACCAGAGAGGGGGTGCTCACAAACAAGAAAGGAGGGGCAGCAGGATTGAGGGCGAATACGCCCACGACCACACGCACTGCACGGGTGTCAGAGCCATCATCACCGCCTGTGTGCACGCGCGAAGCAACAAGAATAGCGAAGGGAGGGTTGTTGATGACTTGGAGGCGAAGCGGTGCCGCGCGACAAGAGGCAACCGCATCCTCCTCCAACAAGGTGTGAGAGGGTCGTCCATGAAAACGCGAGAGGTGGCGGCGAAGCGAAGCGCGGCTCTCGCGCAGCCACGTGCGCCACAAGCAAGCACACATGTGTGTCCGTAGTAGCGCGCCTCCACCACCCTCTACACCAAAGTGCCAACAGCGGCAGGATGCACAGAGAGACCTGTCGCGCACACGACAGCTGCGCGTGTCTGTGCCCTCCTCCCCCCCCCCCAATCACGCTTGCCGACTACACGGGGCTCATGAAGAGCACATCTGCGGAGCCGCCGAATCGACGCGCGTAGCCGTGTGGCGCGCGACGGATGTCGTGGTCAGGCTTGAAGGGGAGTATCATCCGGTGCCACCGCTGATCGCTACCGAAGAGGTCAAACATGTAGAAGGCTCGATCTTCGGCCTGGCGCTTGCGAGCTTGCTCTAGCTCGTCGGGATGCTTCTTAGAGGCGATCATACGCGACACGGAGGTCTGGCCACGGTACGCCATGCATGCGAAGTGCAGTGCGAACGCCAGGAAGCAGATGCCCATGACGGTGGAGAAGATAATCGATAAGATGATGACCATACTTTGCAAGACGCTGTCGTCCTGCAGCGCCATATCGAAAAACTTCGGGAAGTGGAAGACGCAGCTGAAGAGCGACGTAAGCACAATGTGAAAGGCGCCGACAGGGATGTAGCCAACAAACAGCAGAAAGAACTTGCTGTTCCCACGGCCGACGCAGTTGTTGATCCATGGGCAGTGGTGATCCATGCGGTAGACGCAGCAGTGGCATGTGTGGCAGTGATGAGCCTGGTCCGGCTTGAACTGCTTGCAGAAACTGCAGTAGCGAAGCCTACCGACCCGGTCAAGTTCGAACACCTCGTACGGGTTGTCACTGACAGACCGGCCCTGGTACACCGGGGCCTCCGACCACGGCTCGTGCGGCACGAAACCAGGGCAGGTGAAGATGGCCAGCAAGAAGTTGCCGTACACCATCACCTCGGCAAAAACCATCACCACAACACAGTAGTAGTAGTACACAAAGGACGCGTTGCCGATCTCGCACGCGGCGCGAAGCCTTCTGAGGAAGCAGAGGTGGTATGGAATAATGTTGACCGCGATGAGAGCTATGGCAACCACGCACGGGATGTAACTGCATGCCAGCGCGCACCACCCGCTGCAGGTGCGAGGCCTCACTGTGTGTATACTACCCTCGCACATTACAAAACCGCTTTTCAAAATCAACGAGTGGGCGACAGCAGCAGCAGCAGCAGCAGCACAAGCAGATGCCCCTCAGAAAACAGAGCGCAGAGCAAGTGACGAGTCCGCAGCGAGTAGTCGTGCACACAAGTGACGAAGATACAAGAGGGGAGCAGAAGGTAGCTGTACGGGCACCGCAAGGTGCAGGGTCGCGGGTGGGTTGTTCTGTGGATGGAGCAGAGGAAGGTGAGGAACAAAGAGATGGAGTTTTCCGCGAGTGTGTCTGCGGCCTTCGTCAAGAACCACGACGTGGCGGTCAGAGCCACACCCAGAGGAAGAGAAAGGCGCCTGCACACGGAGGCGCGCCAAACCGAGAGCAGTGCGGTGATGCGCAGGCCAACGAGGCTAAGCGAAGCAGCAACAACACGAGAAAACAGCAACGGCGGTTCGCAGTCGCACAAGCACGCCAAAAGACGCTTTCACGTGTGTGTGTGTGTGTGTGTGTGTGTGTATCATACGATGGTGTTGACGCGGGCCAGAACAGATCGAGTCCCCAACACACACACACGGGGGTGCAGCGGAGAGTGTGGAGGCGGCGATGTCCGCAATGCGCATTAGACACAAAACAAGCAAGATGGTGCGTGGAAAGGAGGGATGCTGTCATGGTGAGCCCGAAGCTGAAGGCGCGAGCGATGGGCGACGCACACAGTCCGCCACTGATGTAACGGAGCAGCAAGTCAGAAGAGGGGAGGCAATCGCACCTGAAGCTGGTGAAGCGCGTCCATGTTCACCCTCTCTTCAACGGCATTCGTGTGATTCGATGCGCGACGCGTGTGCTCAGAGAGCGCGCGAGACGACCCTCTCGATGAGGGAGGCGCACACTTGCTTGCATTAGCCCTGTCAAGACAACTGGCGGCCCTTGCGCAACGCTTGGGGAAGCATGGAGAGAGTGGGAGAGGGGCGGTTAAGGCTAGAGGAGTAACAGCTTGCGACTCCCTCATCACTTCCGGCCCCCGTCACTACACAAGCTTAGAGGCGCTCCCTCATAGCGCAGACGCGTGTGCAACGGGTTCTCTCGTGCCTCAGCCGCCCGCCTTCCGTTCCGTTTTGCCCCCTTGCTTCTTTACCAATAAGGTGTAGCCTCACGGGCGGGTCCGTGTGCTGCTCTGTCTACGAACGCACACGAAAAAGCAAAAGAGGGTGCTGCTGCCCTGCGCGATACTTCCGCCACGCTGCGTGGAGCTCTGCAGGTCGGACCACTCCACCTGCGGGCAGTCGCGGACATGAATGGCGGCGGCTGTTAATCCTTAACCACTGACAGACAGACGACACACGCAGAGACGAAAAAGAGCGGCGCGCGTGCCCGTGGCGTGGTCGGGAGACGGACAGCTCCGCGCACATGAACGAAGAACACAAAACACATCGGACACGCGCAAGGGCCCCCTCCACCGCATCACACGCCCGCCCGCGCGCGCACACCACCGCGCAAATATGCCGCCACAAAACAAAGAGACACCCAAAAAGCGGAGATGGCACACAAGGTAAGGCGCCACCAACCGGCGAGTCACAGGTCTCATCCCGTGCTGCGAAGAAGCCGTAGACACGAGTTGCAGCAGTGCGCCGACTCGGTCACCGGCGCACAGCCCCTGCCCCAAACCTCTACCCACTCACCCGCGTTGCGGGTCGCCTCACAGCCGCGCCCACCATCCCCGGTCGCCACCCCTGGTGGCGTCCCTCGGCGCGACACTCGGGGCTCCTCCCACCAGGTGGGCAGTGCGAGGGCCTGGTGTGTGGGGCACGCTCAAGTCGCGTTGAAGCTCTGCCTGCCACATATAAAAGGCGCAAGCACGTGCGCCGTCGCAGGCCGCTCCGACGCACCGCCGTCCAGGACCCGGCCGCCGACATCCGTAGCGATGCACCGCTCTGACTCCCCTACGTCGTGGGTGCTGGGCCCCGTCACCACCAGCGGTTTGCTCGGCATTGGCATGGGATAGGTGGAGGCTGCTTGGCTTCTCCCCACACGCAGAGCGTGGCGGGGTTGCTGCGCCCTGTGATGCCACTCACTGCGGTGTGCCTTCCGTCATCTGGGCGGAGGCGGCGATGAGGGCATGCATGAGAGAGACACACAGCTGAGCATTTCGCTCCCTCCCCGAGCTGTCGCAGTGTACGTGTGCGAGAGCATTGTGTAAGTCTGTGCCCAGGCAAGGGGAGAGGCGCAGTCGTTGTCGACGATCATCGCCATCGGCCTCTGTGTTGTGAGCTGCTCCTGTCCCTCATCCCCCTTTCTTAGCGCCCGTCGTCGGCGTCACGCTTCACTTTGATGTGGCAGCGAAGTTCTTGAGCGCGCGCTCAATCATCTCCGTCACCTTCGTCGAATCGAGCACGACGCCCTGCTGCTCCACCTTCTCTAGCACGGAGAGCGCCTGCGTCGCATTGCCGGCATCCACGGCAGCGTCGGCAATGCGCAGCAGAGCCGCCACCGTCGTCTCCCTCTTCTGCACAGAGGCGAGCTCCTCCTGCGCCTTCTCCATCGCCTGCCCCTCAGAAGGGCTCACACCGCTCAGAACGCGAGCGACGCTGTGGTACCGCTCCACAATGCTGTCCACCTGACTTCGGTGCAGGTTGGCGTTGCGAACGAACGGGCGAATGTACGCGTACTGCTGAAAGAAGTGGCGCAGGTCCACGACAAAATCCTTGATCACCGGGAAGTTCGGCAGCGGTGCGACCGTCGTGACTTGCTGGGCGAACGTGATGCATGCCAGCGAGTTGATACCGTTGATGTTCATGGCGCAGCTACCGCACACTCCCTCACAGCAGGAGCTTCGGAAGGCCAGGGTAGGGTCTTGGTGGGCCTTCACGGCGATGAGCAGGTCCAAC
This sequence comes from Leishmania infantum JPCM5, assembly GCF_000002875.2. Taxonomy (NCBI): domain Eukaryota; phylum Euglenozoa; class Kinetoplastea; order Trypanosomatida; family Trypanosomatidae; genus Leishmania; species Leishmania infantum. The sequence continues at coordinate 677,541 of NC_009407.2, read as the reverse complement.
ACCATGTATTCGTGGTGCTTGTCGTACTCATAGCTCTCTACGCGCGACGAGTTCGTCTCGGGGTCGAAGCGGACAAGCTGAAGGACAGCCTTCTTCGCGTGCGGCTCCGCAGCCGCGTCCGTGGTGGCCATGCGGCGCACCATGGTCTTGTACGGCCGGGGGGCAACCTTGCGCAGCATCTTGGAGCTGTGCGTTGCAGGCGGAGGAAGAAGGGGGGGGGGGGGGCGAAGCCGGCGATGGAGGATGGTGTGGGTACTCGCTGAGAGCGGAGAGAGCGAGAAGACGAAAACTCCGCCGTGATGTCGTCCACCAGAACAAGTCGGGCGCTACGGCGTTGCGCGCACAGACACAATGACGGTAGAGAGGGCAAGAGATGCACAGAAACGTTTTCTTTGCGTGAGGGAGGGGGAAGGTGCGTCGTAGCGCTTTTGTACGCTGGGCGGTTGCGCAATCGAAGCGGGGGGAACGAAAAGAGGGCAACGCGGAAGACAGAAGAAGAGGCTAAAGCACTAAGGAACTAAGTGTGTGTGTGTGTGGTGTGTGGGCCAGTAAGTGCTACGCAGGCGCACGTGCACCAACTTGGGAGCGTCTGTACACGACTGATGACAGTGAACGAAGGATAGGATCTGATGTGTGCGTACGTGGTGTCACACTCGTCAACAAAGAACAGAACGGGGCAGGGAAAGAGTTGTGGATGCTCTGACGCCGCCGTCGAAGAAGAAGAGAGGAGCACAGACATGCATCAGTGATTTCGTGGCATGTGGGTCACGCAGAGATGATCATGAGCAGCATGACGCCCAGGCAAGCACATGCAACGGTGGCGAGAGGTTGAGAAGGTGCAACAGAGGGAGAGGGATAGAGGACGAGTAAAGGCAGGAAAGGGTGAGCGTAGAGTCGGCAAAGAGTAGCACGACGCACGTCTTATCCGTGCAAGAGTCCACCGAAAGACAGACGCCAACGCCAGGGCGCACGTAGAGAAGAGGAGGAGGGGATGTGCAGTCGGAAGAAGCCACCGACTCGGCGCCCCGTGGGCGCGCACAGCAAGCAAGCACCCTTATGCACCACCGAACGGCTCCATGGCGGCGTCCGTGTACAGCCCAGGGTGCATGCGTGCACTTGCTCTGCTGTGCCACACTCCATCCGGCATGATGGAGGGAGCAGAGCAAGATCAGCCCAGCACGCCAAGAGGGAGTGGGAGAGGGGGGTAAGAAACATGAGGCGGTGGACAAGCTCCGGAAAATGACGGAGGGCGAGAGGCGATCAAGCCCTCTCCCGCGCCACGCCCGTGCGCACAGATTTTTCACTCTGACAGGCGCCAAGACACACATCAGCGGCAGCATACTGAAAGAGGGATAGATGTGCGCCTCGACAGAGGTGCAGGTGCTCGTGGATCGCAGAGAAGGCAGTGGGGCGTGTGCAGCCTCTCATGAACGTCACGGGCGCATGCTGCTGCGCCGCTGCTGCTGTTGCCGCGTCATGTCCTCTCTCCGCTTACCTCGTGTTTCTCGCTGGCACGCCTCTGAGTGGATGCAGTACGATGTAAGCGGCAGTGCATCGGTGCACGCACGCGTGCAAGCGGGCGTGGGGTGGGTGGGTGTACACATCAAGGCATCCTCTGCGGTCAGCGCTCCGCTGCCGCCTTTCGTTCCTTCGCCGCCCACCTCCCCCCTTCCCGGCAGAGCAGGTGCGGCTTACACGGCACGGGCATGTCATGAGCCATGCGCCCCACCCACACAGCTCAGTCTCGCCTACGCCCAGAGATCCGCCCTTTGTCTTCTCGCCGCAGGACCAGCGCTTGGCCGCCGCCCTCTCCCTCACACGCGGTTCAAAGGCACGCGCAAGCACACGGTGATGTCACAGCAGTGCGTACGCGCGTCAGTGTTCAACAGACATCGTGTTGCTTTTTGCTGCTGCTGCCGCCGCCGCTGCGGTCAGTGTAAAAGGAAAAGAGATACAGCTCAGAGAGAGAGGGAGCAAAAGGATGATGAGACTGGCACTCGGCCGGGAATGAGGGACACGCCGGGCCCAGCGATCGGCTGGAGGGTAAAGTGTCCACCCCCGCCCCGCCACCGCGCCCTACAGCCGTCAGTGCCTACACACACCTACGCTCACGCCGGGCATCTCGTCAGGCCTGCTTTGGTCACAGGGAGTGAAGGGAAACACTGCGAGAGAGAGGAGACGCGATTGCGAACGAGGGGCGCGCGCATAGACACACGGAGAGGTGGAGGCAGGCGGGCACAGCAGAGAGGAAGAAGAGGGGCGGGGTTCGCTGGTGGGCAGCGTCACACGGCGGCTTCAGCCAAAACACGAGTCCAGAAGATGGGAGCGGGAGACACGCACGTTGCCCGTGCAGTCACAGCGAGGTGCACGTTGAAAGTGCCGGCACCGGAGTGCAGCGTCACAAAGACGATCCCCGGCACCCTAGACGCAGCAAGGCGCCGTGACACAACCGTATGCAGGTTCATCGAGGTGCCGCTCACGATCATGGCCGGGCCCTCGCACAGCCGCTGAGCGGAAGCTTGGCCACTAGTGATGTGCGCTACGATGTCAACGCCGGTCACGACATCGGAGGCAATACCAGTACGAGAGGCGAAGAGGAAGGGTGCCCGACAGACAGGATTGCCCTTCTGTGTAGGCCGAAGATCTTTGGCACGCCGTCCGTTGCGCCCGCCTGTACCACCTGCTTCGCACCACCCGGGCACCCCTCCTCCAAGTGCTTGAAGACGAAGCGCACCGTGTCCTTGGCCCTCTCCCGCATCTCGCACATCATCTCCACAGCATCCATCAAGCACGCCGTGCGCGTGTCATGGCCGCTGGCACGCACCGCACGCCGGGGTTCTGCGACTTGGACGGCACATGCGTCAGCTATGTCAGCGGTAGTGCATCCCTCTCCGCGCTCAGCGCAAGCATAGGAGCCTCACCAGCGCAGCCCTTCACGTCCGCGATGATGTTCCTCAACGTCACAAGCGCAGCAGGGATTTTCCCCAGGGCACCTTGCACGTGCGAAGCCGTTGCCCCCCTCCCGGTTGCGCAGGCATGGGTGCGCGTGGATGTGGTGGTTTCATTGATCCTCGTCGGCCGCACGCTGTTCACCATGTGGCCAGGCTGCAGCGTGAGTGGCGAGATGGCAGCAGCGGGAAGCTGAGGAGCGGAGAGAGCAGAAATGGGTACGTGGGCTGGGCACTCTCTGGATGGCGACGGAGGCGACGCTGAAAGCAGCGATGAAAGCAAGAGAGCACAGTGAGATTTGATGAGGAAGCCTGCAGTGGCATTCTTGGGTGCCGCCCGAGTCACGGAATGATGCGCTCGCATAAATGCGGTTGTGTAGGTGAGCGCGGAAGCGGCTGTTGTGCGGAGCCGGCGTCGGAGAACGAAAAGAGGGGACGAGGCGGAGACAGGCCGAGAAGAGGTGGCAAGGTGGAAGAGAGGCGGGCGCGAGGATGACGATCAACGAGAGAAAGAGCTGCACCCACGTGGCCGGCTAATAGACAGCTAGAGAGCGTCAGCAGGGGCTTGACAGTCTGGTGGCATTGGCTTCCAGTGAGCGAGTCATTCAGCGGTGTGCTGTACAGCGCAGCCGTTGGTGCGCGCATGTTTGTGCGTGCGCCGTGCCTTCGTGGTGGTCCTCGCTGTAGAGAGTGAGCGGGGGCTGCGGTAGGCCAATGCAAGGCCTGCTTTGCGTGTAGTGTTCGCTTACGAGTATGCGAGGGATGAGGCAACGGAGTGGAGGATGCCCACCTCGCACCTTGGATGCTCTGTGATACCTATGTGAAGACGTGCGCACATTTGGTGTGGTGGCGGAGTCAGAGGGATCGGGAAGTGCCAGAATATGCGGCTTACGGCTCGACCGGTGAGCCTACGGCGCACGCGGGGGGAGGAGGGTAGCTCCTGTCAGTGCGGAAGTCCTTGGGCACGCTGGTGTGCCGCTCCGTCTTTGTACGAGCACTCGCGCGCGCACAAACGCCGCGCCCTCTGCCCTCCTCTACAGAGCACCACCGGCCTACGGCTGCGCTACTCCTCCTCAGGCACGAACAGGCCCCACTCGACAACCTCCAGCGAGGCGACCGCCGTGTACAGCAGCTGCAAGCGCTCCTGCTCGGTGAGTAGTCGCTTCACCACCCTTGCCTCCGAGCTCTCGGGGTGCAGCCAAGTCGGGCAAGACACCGAAACCAGTATTTCCGTCGATACAGGCGGCGTGAATCGCAGCACCGCCAGCCCAACGAAGACCTCATTCTCCTTCCCTTTCTCATTCGTGTACTTGGATATACGCTGCAGCCCTGTCGTGAGGCACGCAAAATCGCACGACTGCGGTGCCACCGGCCCACAGTCGGCGGGCGCAGCTGGCGCAGCCGATGTGGCCAGGAGCGGGAACGCCGACGGTGGGAGCGTGCAGGTTTCCTCCTGAGAGATACTCTCCGGCGCGCATCCGTTGTCCTTCGCGAGGTCGTGATAAAAGAAGGCGCCGGCCTCGAAGTTGCAGACGTGTGTCTGCCGTCTGAGCAGTTCCACGATGACGGAGGCACCCGTGTCCGCGTCCGTGTACACCTCCTGGTTATCCGGCACTTGGCGGAAGTCGGAGACGTCGATCATCGTCTGAGGGAGACTGATGCGCATAGCGCCGCCGTACAAATCCACCGTGTGCGTCGCCGCCATGTCTCGTGACAGTGGTGGTGGCGAGTTGAAAATTACTATGATGAAGGAGAGGGAGAGGGAGAGCCGGAGGGCACCCCGCCTGATGCGCCAGCTCCGTGAGGTGGCAAGGGAAGGCGGTTCTGCAGTTCTGCGTGGGTGGCAGATGCCCCGCTCGTGGCCCTCGAGGCGCTCAAAGAGAAAACTAGAATAGAGTGGGGGGTGGTGCCACCGCGCGCGTGCGTGCGGTGTATGAACGCGCTCGCTTAGGAGTGATCACCACAGAAGTGCTGCGCAGTGAAGAAAGAGGGAGAGGAGTGGAAGGTGGGTGCACAAGACGAGGAAGTCACTTTATCGTGTGGCCCTGCACGAGCGCTTGGGTCGAACCGTCGTCAGATTCGACGCCGATGCTTTCGGAAGCGTCAAGACGTGCGCCAGCGTGATACAACGCGGTTCGCCTTGCCTACTTGTGGTCCCTGCTCACGCCCTTTGCTTCGACTGCCGAGTTGCACTCCTGTGCGCAGTCCCTACATGTGCAGCCGAGAAAGAGAGAAGGAAAGGAAAGGGGGGCGTTGGACCTGCACAACACATCGGCAGAAGACCTGGAGCTCGACCACCTCCCTCCCCCTTCCATGCGCTTTACACAGATAAAGACAACTTGCTCAACGCCGCTTCTGCCCTTTCGTATTCGCCGCCTCCTCTTGTCGACGGCGCTCGCGCATTTCGGGCAGCTGCAGCCGTCGCCGAGACGCCTTCAGCAACCGCGTGATGTCAATCAAGTGGTGCCACACCTTCGTCACGCTATAGGCAGTAAACAGCAAGCATGCCATCCACATCGCGTCCGTCAGCCCAACTTGCGCCACGAGCGGGCGGATCGCCGCAATCACGTAGAAGAGCGGCTGTGGCAAATCTTGCGCGTTCTTCTTGGCGAACGTCTGCAGGGTCTCGCCCAGTGCGTTGTAGGAGGCACACAAGACATGGCCGAGGAAAACTGATATCGGGATGAGGGCGATGGCGACGGCGCCGTGCTGCATCACGTTGACGCGTCCGCAGAGCTGCCACACGGTCACACAGAGGACAGCGGTGGCGAAGGCACAGATCAACGCAACGATGCCGCACGCGCTCCACAGCGCGGAAGCGCTGCTTGCAGAAGACAGCATGATGCAGAGCCACTTGATCCGGTGGCGAAGACGGAAAAGGAAGTGCCACTGCTTGCGTGCACTCGGCGAGAGGCACACAAAAATGGGCTCTGTCGACTGCACGGGTATGGGCAAGTGTTCGAACGTAGAAGAGGAGAATGGGCGGCGTCCAGGAGAAGAGCAAGCGAAGAAGAGCGGCAGGACAGCGCCACGTGCGGCGTCGGCGGGGGAGAGGTGCGCCATCCGCCTTGATTTGGAGTCGAGGAAGCAAATCAAGCCACCGGGCCGCCAGACACACTCGGGAGTGCCATGAGCGAAAGACAGATGTGGAAGCGTCTGTGAGGTGTCGGGTGCGGAGGTGCGCAAGCGCGCTCGGATCGTCACGTGCTGGTGCACCCCCGCTTTGAGAACGTCACAGCGAAGGTGAGAGAGAGAAAGAGGTGCAGAGGCTGTTGTGCTGTCGCCTCACAGGCCAGAGCAGTCTCACGCGCTGCGCTCTTCCACTTCCTCACGTCTCTGGCGGATGCACGCACACGCACACACGCACACAGTGGGAGAGGAGGAGTGGCGCCCACGCCAGCGTTTCTGTTTTCGTTTTGGAGAGACACGCAACGATAAACAAAGGAAGCAGGCAGCGCGTCTGAGAGTCGGCATAACGACACCGGCGGCAGTGATGCTGTTGACAAGGCACGTACATGGGGTGCGCACGGGTCCACACGGCCCCCACCCTCCCACCCAAGCACACCCTACTACCTCTGGTCGAAGCTGAACGTCCACAAGGCTATCCCGTTCCGTCTCCGCCTTCTGAGTGCTCTCCTTCAGCTTCAGCGCACACCGCGAACGCCGCCACCACCGCCGCAACAAACCGTCAGTTCCTGCAGCTCGCCCTTCTTCTCCTTGATCTGAGACTGTAGGGCGAGGTTTGCCTCCCGGATCGCCATCAACGCTGAGCGTTTCGTAAAAAACTTCGCTGCCTTGCTGTCCTTTGGGTTCATCAACTTCACCTTCGACACCATATCATCCGCGTCGGCTGCCGCGATCGCTGCGACCTTCTTGAAGCCGGCGTTCCACAGCGCCCTCGCCCGCGGCGGCTGCATGCCACGTATCTCCATTAGCGGCAGCAAGTCCGGCTTCACACCGAAGCCGAGTCGCTTGACGAAGGAAGAGAGCACCGCCTCCAGCGAGAACCACTCCATCGCATGACAGAAGCTCGTGATGGAGCTGCTGAACATCGAGGCGGAGCGCATCAGATTCTGCAGCTGCCCGCGGCTCACGTTATACCGCTGCTCCACCGTCGCCATCGGCACCTCAGCCAACACATCCGCCAGCATAAGTGCCACGTAGAACCTCCTTGCCGTGAAGAGGCGCCGTCGACCCTCCTCTGTGGCCTGCAGTGGACCGCCGAGCCCCATCGCCTGCTGATCGACAAAGTAGGCATCGACCCCAAGCAGGCTCGCGATGCGCTGGCGGCTGTCGCTCATGCGCGACATCATGAGCCGCAGCAGCTCCCAGTCGCACTTTCCCACCTCCCGCAGCGGCGTGAGGAAGTAGCAAAGGTGCAGGTCGTCGGACAGGATGAGACCGGTGTGGCGCAACTCGTCCAGCTCGGCGCGCAGCAGCAGCGCCTCCTCCACACTAAAGCACGAGCGGACAGACGAGCTGCCAAACGATGTCACATGCACCTGCGCATGGCAGGCGTCGTGCGTCTCTGCTGAAGCGTCTGCGTGGGCGTCGTCCGATACGCCGCTCGGCAACGTCTCCAGAGCTACGCTCGATGTGGTACCGCTGTCCTTACAGACTGCAGCCCCAGCAGCAGCACGGCCACCGGCGCCGTTGCTGCCGCCGCTGCCTGCGCGTGTACAGGCAACGCGGATGAAGCCGCAGCGCGCTAGTGTAACGAGCGAGGCGCGCACCATCGCGTTCATGGCAGCCGGCGGCACGCGCGTCAGAGACGGCGACGTCGGCGAGGCTGGGTGGGAAGGCGGTGAAGCCGGAGGGCCAGGCGCAGACCGGCTGCTCTCGGAGTCCTGTGCGGCAGCGGCGTCGCCGTCATAGCCGACTTCGGAGGCGAGGAAGAGGCCGGTGACACTTTCGCATGTGCCTTTCGCTGCCGCTCCGGGAGGCGCAACTCCAGTGCTCGCGGACGCAGCCGGGGCGGCAGCTGCAGGGATGTGCGGCTGCCACGACACGTCCACAGGACCCACCGCCCACCTGCTCAGCAGTGAGCCGCTCCACTGGCAGGCGCTTTGGAAGTCCGCCACGAGCCCGACCCCAACGCACTCCAGCAGCGAGCGGGTGAGCGTTTGATCGTCTTCGAGGAGTTTGCTGCAGCACGGCTCCACCGCGGCGTGCATAAGGGCGTGGCCGCGAGCCTGATCACGGCTGCTCAGCAGCAGGAACGACTCGCCGTACGTGTCCAATCCGGCTCTCCCGGCACGGCCGCACATCTGCAGGTAGCGCGACTTGGTTAGAAACTCGCGGCCCACGTACGGCGTTTTGATGATTACCCGCCGCGCCGGCAGGTTCACGCCAGCGGCCAGCGTAGAGGTGCAGCACAGGATGCGGATGTGTTTGCGGCGGAACGCCGTCTCGATGAGGTCTCGCTCCTCGGCAAGGAGGCCACCGTGGTGAAACGCTACTCCGAAGGCAATCACCTCACTGAGCTGCGAGGCTTCGTGGTGCGCGAGCGCCTCGAGGTCCGCAAGGAGGCCTTTGATGGCGGCCGAGGCCTGCGACGGCACCGCCGCCATCGCAGCCGCTGTGGCCGGCCCTCTTGTTAAGCTCGGGAACGGTACGTCAAGCACGGAGACGTGCTGTGCCTCCGCCGCCGCATCGCTGCTACCCGACACCCACGCGGACGGCGCTTTTTGGCCGGCAATGGCTTGAGCCCTGAGGCAGTTTACGATGCCCTTCGCCGTGTCGACGCACTGCTGGCGGCTGGCGCAGAAGATGAGCACGGACGCATCCGGCACCTCCGTCACGAGCTCCACAAGATGCTGCGTGACAGAGCCGCCGCTGAGGTTGCGCTCGTTGCGCTGGCCATCGCGTAGCACGAGGCCGCCAACGACACTGTAGGCGTGCAATGGCACGGGCCGGAAGTCGTACTCAAAGCATGCGGCGCGCAGCCACTCGGCTAGGGTGCGGAGGTTGGAGACTGTGGCGCTCATGCCGATGATCTGTAGAGGGCCGGGGTCCGCAGCCGCCTTTGTGGTGTCCGTCATGGCTGTCCTCTCACGGAGGTCCTCCTCTGCATCCTCCAACTCCTCCGGCCATCCTGGCCGCGAACCACTCGCACTGCAGCGACTCTGCGTCGCCGGCGCAACCACGGCGTCACGCTTCCGCTGCCGCGCGGCGTTGATCACGAGTACCTTGGAAAGAAACAACTCCAGCGTCGCCCCTCGCCCGGACTCGCCGACCATGTGCAGCTCGTCCACCACCACCGCCCCGATCTCGTCGGCACGGCCCTCTTCGAGCATGTGATTCAGCAGCGAGTTTGCCTTTTCGATCGTGCAGACGTAGACTGCAGGCGCCCCGCAGAGCGGGAAGCGGCCGGAGCTGCCGTAATGGCCGTCCACGTTGAAGTCATACGCTGTCGTCAGCGGCTGCAGCGCCATCGTCTTCTCCTCCGCAAGCGACACAAAGGGCAGGACGAGGAAGCACGACTTGCGGCGGTTCAGCACACACCGCAGGAGGCTCAACTCGGCGACCAGCGTCTTGCCACCGCTGGTGGGGAGACTGTAGACAAAATTGCCGCCCTGCCGAACCTCGGGGCGGGTGAGCACGTCGTGCTGCCAGTCGTACAGCGACGTGACGCCGCGCCGTGTTGCGTAGAAGTGGCCGACCTCACGCGGCAGATCGTAGAAGAGCTCCCAAGTATCGTCTGTGCAAGCGGGTCGTGGGAGGGGAGGCGACGGCGGCTGCGGCGGCGCAAGGGGTGCATAGGAGACCATCTCCCGACTCTCTCGAGGGTAGGGCTGCGCTGCCTCGTCATGGGCCACCGGTGCCTGCGCGGACTGAGGCGCCGCCACAGTCGGCGTTTCAGCGCCCATGCAACCCACAAGTGGCGTTACAGGAGCGACTGTGAGCAAGGCCGGCGGGTAACCGTCGTTTAGCAACGGCCACGGTTGCGGGAACGGTGCGCTTCGTCGACTCCACGCTGGCTCCTCACTTGTGAGAGTCGACGGTGTGCGGTGCATGACCACCGTCGCAGGTGTTGAGTCGACGGGCCGCAGCAACGCCGGCTGCGCGTTGGCAATGACCTGCTGAGCACACCCAGTCGTATGGCGGCTCTCCATACTGCTGGGCACTTTCCTTGTAGCCCTTGGTGTCGCTGACCTGACGCCATCCAAAGACGCCGTCGGTCCCTCTGTTCCCTGCCGTGGCACAGCACCGTGTCCTGGCAGCTGCTGCAGTTCGGATGTGCCGCCCCCAAAGGAACACTTCTCGGCTGAGAGATAGCTCACCTCTCTCAGTGTCGGTGGCACCGCGCCGGTCGACGCAGCCGCCGCCGCTGCCGTCGGCTCCACTGTTGATGTGGCGGCTGCAGAGGAAGAAAGTGTCCCTGTCGTTCGCGCAGCGGAGTGCAGCGTAAAGCACGTGCGGCCTGGGCGTGCGGGCACAGCAGGTGCACCGCTGCCACCTGCAGCAGCCGCGGCAAGGTACGGCAGCGCGGTGACGTACAAGTCGGAGAGCGGAGGCGCTGCGTTTGCAGCCGACAGCGCGGAGACGCCAGTCGCAGAGGAAAGCGCGTCGCTCCCCGGCGACATCGGCGTCGGTGCCACAACGCCCATTTGGGAAACACCGTGAGCAGCGCAACCCTCGGCCTTTCCATCCTGACTGGGCACCCGCATCAGCAGAGGATCACGCGGAGGGCTCACGTGCTCGGCCGGCAACGACGGCAGCCACAGATCAGGTGGGTACTTTGTAGCACAGGCTTCTGAGGGCGGCGAGCTGACTGGAGTAGCAGGCTCAGCCACAGAGGCAGCCACATTTCGAGCGCTCCCAGCACATGCCTGGTCTGTTGTCGTCGTCACCGATGGTTGGCACAGACGTAGCTGCGGCTCAGGGAAGGGATCGGGTAGCGCTGCGGCGGTTGCGTTGCCAACGCGCAGCGAGCTGAACGAAAACACGGTGCGATGACGTCCAGGGCCCATCCTCCCAACACTCAGGCCTCCACCCCCATCAGCAGCGACCGCAGCAGTCACAACGCCGAGCGGCAACAGCTCTGTACCAGGCGCGAGCACCAATGGAAGATGTGGCGGCGTAGCCGCACGGATCGGCCACGTCGACGGTGCAGACGGCAGGCGGGCGAAGGCGCTGGACAGCACTGCCAACGAGCTCGCTGGGGGCGTGGTACTCGAATAGGTTGTAGCGGTGCCACCGCCGTGGCTGCAGCCGCTGAGAAAAGCGTGTTCGTTGAGCGCAGCTGGAATCGCGATGGAGGGAGGCGGCGTTGATCCAGAGATGAGCACGTCACCTGCGCCATCTTGGAAGCGGAAGAGTGGTTGCGCGCTGCCCTCATGACCGCTCATCCCTGGGCCAGAGCGCAGCTCACTATCGTCATCAGCTCGCTCCACCGCCACGGCGCTGTCTCTCATGATGTAGGTCGCCCCCTCGCCGCCGCCTTCCTCCTCCGCTTGCCTCTCTTCCTCTTGCATCATGGACGACTGCGAGAAGAGCGGCGGTGCGCAGCTGCCGGTGCCGGACGGCGTGAAAGCAATGTCCGTCGACATGCGCAGATCCTCTGCCATCTCGCACTCGAGTGCCTCGTCACATTCCTCTCTCTCGGCCTCCTCTGCAGCAGCGAGTGCGCTAGAGGGGTGCGTCGACGCCTGCTGCTGCTGAACGCGCGCCAGCTCTCCCACCGAGCGGGCCGGAGACGCCAGAGACGACAGTGTCTGGCGCTCGCCTCCCGCAGCTGCAGCAGCGACAAGAGCCCCCGCCTGCCCTCGCATCAAGCCGATTGCGGGAGCCGGAGAACTGTCCGCCAACAGCGGCGATAGTGGCGATTCGGCGCGCTCGAGGCGCGGCGAAGAGAGCGGCACAGAGAGTCCACGGCGTGAGTTGCTTGGGAGCAGCGAGGCCTCGCGACTGAGCGAAGGCAATGACAGTGCAGCCAAGTCATGCACGCGGAGCTGCGGCACCGCCGGCGATGGAGATGTGGAGTCGCAGGGCGGCAGCGGCAGGGGTAGTGATGGAGGGGTGGATGGCGCGGCCTTTGGTGTGCTCGGCGCCGCAGGCGGAGCCGGCGAGACCTGCTCAGATGCACCGCTGTGGCACGGCGATCGGTACGGCGGCAGCAGCGACGATGACGTTAGCGAGGGAGGAGCAGGAGAGATCGCTGCAGCGTAGTCGCGCTGCTCATGCTCCATTGCCGAAAGAAACCGCTTTCCCGATCGCGTTGATGGTGACAGTATCGTCGACGCGGTCATCGCCGCAGCCAAGGGAGTCTTGTGATGCTCTGACACTGCGGTGCTGCTATGCGGCTCTCTGCCCACACACACCGCTGAGTTAGCCCCAGGAACCCTCAGAGCGTCCGCACCCGGTGCCACTGGGACTGCGTCGCTTGCGCCAGTCCACGCCGGCACAGCGGTCGCTGAGCCCCAAGGATGCACGTGCACGGTATAGTCAGCGGCCACGCAGACGTCCGCAGGCGCTGGCGCACTTGACACACGCGGCACCGGTGCGGATTCAGGGGCACCCATGGCACCGGCACCATCAGCATCGTGTGAGCTCCGCAAGAGCGCCAGAGGCTGCTCCGCAGAGGGAGGGTAGAAGACGGTGCGGCGGATGCGCGACGTGGAAAGGCGCCGCGCAGTGGGCAGCCGTGGAATGGATAGCTGCACCAGTGTGGTGTCGTCGCTCTTGACTCTGTTGCTGTCTCTGCTGGCGGAAGGCGCACAACCGCGTGTGCTTGCCGGCTCATCACGATGATGTGCACCACCGGCGTAGGGATCATCGGGAGAAAGTGAGCGAGGCCGCTTGCGCAGCAGAGGCGTGTTACTACTGCTAAGCGCGACGACTCTGTCATCTCCGCTCGCGCGCGCCGCCGTGTGCTGCGCAGCTGCTGTGGCAACTGTAGTGGTGTCCGCTGGTGCCCTCATTGCGGTCGCGGTGTTGCTCGCACCATCACGCGGTGTAGCTTGGTCGGTCTGCCGTGGTGCGCGCCGCAGGTGATTAGCGCTGAAGTGACCGCTCAGCACTCCACGTGGCCCCTGGGGGAAGGACAAGCCGCCGCTCTTCGGGTCGAACGCAGTGGTGCCAGCGCCAGCGTCACCAGTGGCAGCGGCGATGGTAGATGCCTTTTTGCAGCGACTAGGGCTCTTACGACAGTAAGCGGAGGATGACGACGGCGATGGGGAAGGCACCGCTAATGTTGAGCCGCGTGTCGACACCTTGCGAGCCGACGACGCAGACGGCGGTGGCGGTGGTGCAGCTGAGTTCGTCGACGAGACAGTCGTCTCTGCGGGTTGCTCGTGGCTACCTCTCGGCCGTGGGGCGCGAAACCCCTTCGTGGTTGTCATGGTGCGCCGCATTCTGCTTAGCATAGCGATGTACGACGGGAATAAGATAAAGAAAGCGTTCAACGCGTATCAGCGTAGCAAGAGGTCGGTAGGTATGTGTGCGGCCGGGCGGGGGAGGGGGGGGTCTGGAAGGATAGCTGACGCTGTTTCGAAGAGCTCCTGCGTGGGTCCTGCTCTTGCATCAGCAGCAGCACGAGTGCTTGGCACTCTGCTGTGCTCATGTATCTGTTCCGTTGGTTCCCTCCCTCTTCTTCGACGGCGTGCTACGGCAGGTGCGCAAGATCTACAGGAACGGTGGGTGGAGAAAGCAACGCGGCTACGAGTACAGCAGTGCTGACAGAGTAACGTGGAAGGTGAGCACGCCGGCACGAGCTCGTGGGGTGCGGTGCGCGAGGTGAGGAGGGAGGGGAAGGACGGTGGCAGAGCAGAACTTGAGAGGTGGAGGAGGTAGAGCACGAGTCGAGGAACAGATGCCGAAGTGGCGTAGGCTGTGACTCGTGGTGGTCGTCTCTCCCATCCTAATCGCGGATGTGATGGTCCTTGTGGGCGACAGACAGAGAGAGAGCAGCGCCAGCAGGAAAGGGGTTGATGGTGTGTCGAGCACGGACCGGCGCGTGGAGGTTGCCGCGCGTGTGTCTAGTTTAATCACTGCAGTCAGCACAGGTTGGAGAAAACGAGACGTGCCTGTATGCCGCTGTTGTACGTACGTGCGGTGGTGCTTGGAAAGCAAACGAGGCTTCTATGCGTTGTGGAGCGGTCGCCCACCGTCATCACCTCATCCTCCCTCTTCCTCAATGGCCGGCGCATTCGCGAAAAACCGCCCAGCAGCAGCTGATAGAAGCGAAGAGTAGTGACGGTGATGGGCACAGAGAGAGGGAGTTGCTCACTGGAGTATGCCGGCTGGACGAGGGTGGTTTTTGGCCAGCTCAGCAGCCTCAGACAGGCCCTTGTCACATGTGAGAATAGACAAATCGAAACTGGAGAAGCAAGCGCCTGCTTCCGCAGAGTCAGACACAGGAACGCTGCGCAGCCGACGCAACCGTGTGATGGCATATATATATATATGTGTGTGTGTGTGTGTGTGTGTGCGAGTGTTCATACGATGATGGAGATTTAAGAAGAGGGAGAACGGAGAGATGCGGAGGTGAGTAAGCGTAAGAACGGCTGAACGCACGCACCGTTGCATGTGACGCAGCGGCATCAGCCGCGGCTTCACAACAGTGAAGCGGGAGAGAGAGAGCGAGGACTTCGCCGGGGCTGCCGGCGCACAGCCGTGGCCCATCATACGTGCCGCAAGAACCTTCACTTAGGAAAGATGCGTATAAGCGCGCAGCAAGACGGAAGCGCTCCATCCGAGAGCGCACGCTCATAAACCATAGGCCAAAAAGCGAAGAGAGAGAGAAAGGGGAGGAAAGGAGCAACGACTTGAGGGCAGCTACCGCCCAAGCGAGAGACGGGAACGAGAGGTCGAAGGAAAGCCGGAGGGGCTCTGCTGCGACTTTGGCCAAGGTGAACAGGCCAGGAGGAAGGGAATGAGGGGAACCCCCTACAATGCACCCACCCATCCAGCACCGGAGCACGCACGCACTAAAAGGAAAGGGCAGCGACGAGGGCTCGCGTCGCGCCAGACGCACCGATGCTGTCCTTACTTCCCATTGGGGGCCCTGCTGATCTCCTCCTCTTCCGTGCGTCGTGTCGGAGTCTGGCACTCACTCTGTGGGGAAGCGAAGAGTCTGCAGCCCGCCCTCGGCGATGGGAGAGCGGGCTCTTGGTACCGGCGGACAGGTCTGGGCTGGTGGTGTCCCGTATTGGACTCGCGGTCATCCTGGCGTTTGTGCCAGCTTACTACGCATCCTGCTCACAATTCAACAAGTACGCTCGTCCACATGCAGTTCTGGGCGCGCCGCAGCGCGATGTTAAGCGTGATCCCGGACTGAGTCCGCGCTGCCTGCAGTGGACTGAACGACGCCGAGCCGTGTTGGTGGGCCCGGTGCCTTTGGCACAACCGCAGTTCAGAAGAGGAAGATGAGCTGTGGTGCTGCATGCGCGTATACTTCTTGCGTGTTCGTGGCACAATGACACTTTTCTCTTGCAGCGTGTCCACCTTCTGTACCGTGCGACACGAGCTCCACACCGCTCTTGAGCCCCCCACCCCCACCAACCGGCGAGTCACAGGTCTCATCCCGTGCTGCGAAGAAGCCGTAGACACGAGTTACAGCAGTGCGCCGACTCGGTCACCGGCGCACAGCCCCTGCCCCAAACCTCTACCCACTCACCCGCGTTGCGGGTCGCCTCACAGCCGCGCCCACCATCCCCGGTCGCCACCCCTGGTGGCGTCCCTCGGCGCGACACTCGGGGCTCCTCCCACCAGGTGGGCAGTGCGAGGGCCTGGTGTGTGGGGCACGCTCAAGTCGCGTTGAAGCTCTGCCTGCCACATATAAAAGGCGCAAGCACGTGCGCCGTCGCAGGCCGCTCCGACGCACCGCCGTCCAGGACCCGGCCGCCGACATCCGTAGCGATGCACCGCTCTGACTCCCCTACGTCGTGGGTGCTGGGCCCCGTCACCACCAGCGGTTCGCTCGGCATTGGCATGGGATAGGTGGAGGCTGCTTGGCTTCTCCCCACACGCAGAGCGTGGCGGGGTTGCTGCGCCCTGTGATGCCACTCACTGCGGTGTGCCTCCCGTCACCCGGGTGCTCTGGGAAGAGAGACAAGCGATGGGAACCCAAGAAAAACAGAACACATGAGAGAGAGCAGGAAAGTCTCTCAGCTGGGTGACGCCCCCCCCCTTCAAAGCCAGCCGGCCAGACCTGCGCCCACCTTCAGCTGCTCAATGCAGACGTCCCACGAAGGAGACGCTCACAGCGAGTGGAAGAGGCAAGCACGCATGCGCACCCAGTGCCGAGGAGGGAGGAGGAAGGGGAGGGGGGCAACGCTGTTTATGTACGCTTTCATCTGCAACAGGAATGTCGAGAGTGTACCCCCGTACGCCACAAACGCCCTTCCGGAAGACTCTATGCCCCGCTTCCGTGTGCATCTGACATGCTGGCATCCGCCATTGCCGGTTTTGTTGGGTTTGTTGAGGCTCTACTCCCGAGAGGGAGAGACCGAAAAGACACAGAGGCCTGATGCACCGCGCACGCGCGTTGACGGCAGCAAGGGGCGTGGAGGGGGCAGCTTGCGTGAGCGCATAGCTTACAGTGCTCCTCTGCCGCTCGTGTGCGAGCATGCTCCTTGCGCATCACGCAGATGTGCCGGGGTCGTTGCTTCCATTTCCGCACCGCTGCAACAGCGAGCGCACACCTTCGAAGAGAGGGAAGTAGCACGCCATGTTCGCCGTGACCCACAGCACACGCATGCCGCCGCCACGCACGAAGCCACGCATGCCCTCGCGCTGATAGGCGTCTCGCACCACATCCGCGACAGTCAGATGGCAATCGCGTGCCGTGGCCACCACAACGCGCGTGCGGATGTTGTCCAGCGGTGCTGTCAGGACAGACGCCAAGAGGCCGCTGAAACCGCCAGAAAGGAAGGTACGCGCCAGCTCCGCTCCATAGAGAGTCCAGAAGCTCTTCGGCGCCGCCGACGTTGCCGCCAGCTCCGCGCCACGTCCCTGCTGCACCGCGCGCTCCTTCCACTGCTGGGTCCACGGCCGCAGGGTCTCGTACACCACCCACTGGATGATAGAGTACGGTATGTCGTGCATGAGGGTCTGTGGCACGGCGAGGCGCACGCAGGAAGCGAGACCCTGTCGCCACAGCTGCCGCAGCGCGTGCAGGGAGCCGGAGGCGGCAGCAGACTGAATACGCATCTTCATGGTTTCCATCGGCACCCGCAGCCCGGCGCTCACCGCCTCAGCGAAGACCGCCGAGGCCACGGTGTGCCACACGTAGTTTTTGGAGCGACGGCACGCCGCATCCTCGCCTTCCCTGCCAGCCGCCTCCAGCGTGCGCTGCGCAAAGTTGTAGCTCGATACGTACGTGGCCTGGTAGGGAACGTAGAAGAGGAGTTTCACCGGCAGCCCGCCGTAGATGTGCCCCGGCGTCCACTGACCAGCGTAATGGTACCGAAGCTGTCGCAAACGACTGCGCAGCAGACCGGGTGACTGCTTGCCGGTGCAGCTCTGATAACGCTGGCACGGCGGCGGCTCAGGCACGTCGGTGCGCAGTAGCTGCACTCGACACTTGAGAGTGTCGAGTGGGTGCAGCAGCGACTTGGCCACCGTCGTCGCCACGGAGGAGGCCAAGGCTGTTATTTCGGGATTCGCATAGAGCGTGTCAGCGTTATAGTCGCGGCGACCGCCGTCTGCGCCAGCTGTCTTGGCGGGCCTAAGCTTGGCATCATGCCGTGCAGCAGCCACAGGTGGCGTAGCCGTGTCGGTACTGCTCCCATACCCCTCCACATAGCCACCTGGAGACGACTGCGCTGTGTGCACCAGCATGCTTGGCAGCGCTGGCCCCTGCCACCCTCCGTCTTTTAGCTGCAGCACCTAGCCAAGACCTGCAGTGGCCAATACACGGAGAGAGGAAAGTATAGCGCGTATGTGTGGGAGGAGAGGAGGCGCTTAGCGAAGGGCACTCGCGGGGGAGGTGGAAGATGGTGACAGCCACAATATTGGTGAGACCGAGCGGCTGCGGTAGCACGGGTCGAGGCTGCCGTCGCGCAGCGCACCGCCCACAGGAGGTGAAGGAGAGCCGCAAGAGCGCCACGCAAGAGAGAGTGTTGTGCTATATATGAGTTGAGAGGCTGATAGACCAAGAAGGATGGAGCAGAGAAAACAACGTTTCGCGGCACACCGTTTTGGCTGAGCAACAGCGATGCCGGCGAAACAGGCGCGGCACAGACGCGTGCGCGCACTCCGGCCTTCTCACTGCTTAGTGGAAGTCGCCGCCGCAGCAGCAGCAGAGAGAGAGGACACGCCTATATATATAAGCCGCCGTAAGAGGACAGGGGGAGAGGGGGTGAGTGGCACGCACACACGCGCACGAACGCGCCGCTCTTTGATAGCCACGGGTTAGTAATGGATGGGTGTGAGTGAAACACAGAAAACAAAAGGCAAAGACGTAAAGAATGTACGTGCGGTTGGCTAATATGGTCGGCTTACAACGAAGGCGGTTGGTGGTCGTCGTGTTGTTTGCCCGCCGTGGGCACCAATGCGTGCACGAATGACAGTCGCGGAGAAGACTTTCCGAGGAAGACGTCTCCGTGGAAGTGGCGAGAAAGCGATGACGGAGACCGACAGAAAGAGCGGAAGACGGGCTAGGGAGGGCAGGCAGATGCGCACACCGGCACATCCCTCCATTGCCTCCGACAGGAGGGTGAGAGAGAGAGAACGTTGCGGGAGTGCCCCTCAACCGGCCACTCAGCGGGGAGAGGGGGGAGGACGGGCAGCCGTGCACACACGTCCACTTGAATGCCCCCCGCGGGTGAGGGGGGAGCGCGCTCTCCCCTCGGATGTTTGGCGGTTCGCTGCGGCTTTGGGTTCGGTGATTCTACTCACGAAACGGTAGTGAGAGGTCCCCGCCTCCAACGCAGAGCGAATTCGGGTGTGGTAGGCGGTGGGGGGCCGAAGGAGGTTCGCTTAGGCAGTAAAGCAGACCTGGCGGCTATCGAAGGGGCACAGAGGCAGAGCGCTAAGAGAGAAAGCGCAGGGCGTTACGAAGTCCATCGACGAGACGCCTACACGTCACTCTAGCTCCTGCTTGCCATCAAGCCTCTTCGATACCACACTCACAAAATTTGCCGCACAGGCTCGACACAAAACATTTTTTTAAAGAAACGGTGCAACAAAGGACAACGACGAGGAGCATCACGCGTGTGGCGGCTGTGCAGCCTTCTCCCCCCGCACAGGAGGCTCTCCGCCCACCGCTGACCTCACGTGCGCGCAACTCAAGCTACCCTTTCTCTCCGTGGCACACAAACCTCGGGAAAACAATCTTCACGGTGCGCGCGATGCACCCGCAAAAAGCGCACTGCGCATCACCCGCTCTGCTCGAGGTCGTTCGCATCACCACCGTGAAGCGCCATCGACCCCGTGAGAGCACGAAAACCGGCAACAGCTTACGTGCGGCCCAAAGCAGCCGGGGCTTTCGGGACAGCCCTGCGCCTCATCTGCGCTTGCACGATTGCCTCCTCTATGAGAAGGGCGTCAACCAAGACGCACACACGTTATGATAAACAGTCAGAGAGCGCTGGCGTCTTCTCTCCACCCTTGCAGCGTGTCCACCTTCTGTACCGTGCGACACGAGCTCCACACCGCTCTTGAGCCCCCCACCCCCACCAACCGGCGAGTCACAGGTCTCATCCCGTGCTGCGAAGAAGCCGTAGACACGAGTTACAGCAGTGCGCCGACTCGGTCACCGGCGCACAGCCCCTGCCCCAAACCTCTACCCACTCACCCGCGTTGCGGGTCGCCTCACAGCCGCGCCCACCATCCCCGGTCGCCACCCCTGGTGGCGTCCCTCGGCGCGACACTCGGGGCTCCTCCCACCAGGTGGGCAGTGCGAGGGCCTGGTGTGTGGGGCACGCTCAAGTCGCGTTGAAGCTCTGCCTGCCACATATAAAAGGCGCAAGCACGTGCGCCGTCGCAGGCCGCTCCGACGCACCGCCGTCCAGGACCCGGCCGCCGACATCCGTAGCGATGCACCGCTCTGACTCCCCTACGTCGTGGGTGCTGGGCCCCGTCACCACCAGCGGTTCGCTCGGCATTGGCATGGGATAGGTGGAGGCTGCTTGGCTTCTCCCCACACACAGAGCGTGGCGGGGTTGCTGCGCCCTGTGATGCCACTCACTGCGGTGTGCCTCCCGTCACCCGGGTGCTCTGGGAGGAGAGACACCAGTGAAGCGTAGGCCGCGTATGTAAATTACGGGCATGTCAACGTCTGCGAGCACCGGCGACACCCTTCACGCGCGCACGCCCTGTCGCTCCCAAGCCGCTGTTAGAGCTGAAGGCAAGCAAGCAAAGCCAGGAGACAGACAAGAAGACAGCAAAAGGTGCCTGGGGCCGTCCACGCCCAGCGCATCCATCACCACCACCACCACCCGTGCCCTGGTCTCCTCTCCCCAGCCCTCCCCTCTACAAACGCCGACTCAACGCCGCTACGAGCTCGCCGACTTGATTCGCTCACGCGCGGCGTTCAAGCGCTCCGTGCGCGACGATGTCTCCTCCGTCAGCCGCTGAAAGCGCGAGCCGCCGCCGAAGTTGCTGGCCAGCATGCCACTGAACTCCTGGAAGGTCAACTTCTCAAACGCGGTCTTGTCGCTGCTGTCACGCGATCGCGCAGGCTGCTCGGCCGTCTCGACCTTTTCGGGAAGGTAAACGGAGACGCGGCTCTCGAGAGCCTTGTCATCCTGGCGATCACGCACGCTACGCTCCCGCTCATCGTTGAACAGCTTCAACATCTCGGCCTCCTCTTGCTTCACGTAGGCTGCTGAGCGCTCAGCGTGGCGAATCTCCTCCGCGCTCAAAAACTGCTTAGCGTACCGGCCGTTCTTCTTGTCCAGCTCCATGGAGCTGGGTGTGTTGAAGTACCGGGTATTGTAGTCCGGCTTCGGCTCCGTGTTCTTCGGCTGCAGGAACGTCATAACAAAGTACTCGGACGTCTTGGTGCCGATGTTGGCCACGTCACTGCGCGTGACATACTTGCGGGAGTAGGCAACAAAGAAGACGACGGCGCAGGCGCCGGTGATTGCGATACCGAACCACCATATGAGCGACTCATTGCGCTCGCGCTGCTCCCTGGTCAGCTCGGCATCCACCTCGAGCCTGGCGTTCTCCAGGAACTTGCGGTAGTACTGCCGGCTCTTCTTCACGTACACGGACGAGTCGAGGTACTCGAGGAGAACCTCCGTCGCGATCACCACCTCTTCTTGATGGGCGTTTGTGCGCCCCTTGTACTCCTTTCTGAACGCATCCTCCAGCGTCGTCTTGGTCAACTTTGGCAGCTCCTCCTCCTTGATGCCGAGCACCTTCGCCGCGTTCTTGGCGTCCATCCACTTGCCAGCTTCGTCCACGTTGAGGAAGTCCTCCGGCGAGTTGCTCTGCTTGCGCCGCAGCGGCCCCACAATCTTCTTCAAGAGGAAGCTGGCGAAGACAGGGTCATGGCCGATGCCGGCCTGCGGACCCGAGCTGATGTCCTTGGAGCTGTACGTACCCGGCTTGTACGAGGACCCCATGCGCATGATTGTCATGTCGTGGATCGTGGCCGCGAAGGACTTATGCCGCTGCGCCGTGTGAAGCGGGGCGGAGAAAAACGCCGGCAGAGACGGCGCCTCCGCGTGCGCCGTCGTCGGCAGCAGGGCGCAAGTAGAGGAGAGCGGGGCGATCAGGGAGGTACGCCTCGTCATCACGTTCGTACCGCACCCGCCGTGCCGTCGCATACCGCCTTTCCGTTCGTTTTTTTTAATTTTCTCGCCGTCGTTGTCGTCGTCGTTGTCCTTTGTGTGTATGTGTGTGTGCGGGTGTGTGCGGGTGTGCGAGTGCGATGGCTGCTGCGAGGGCTTGTGAGAGGAGTGGGGCGGAAGTCTGCGTTGCGCTGAGGGCAAGTCGTGGGACCAAGGTAGGGTGAAAGCGTCTTGTGTGTTGGCGAAGCCACAAACGATAGCGGCCGGGCTGAGCGGCATAGCGGATGGCGATCGGGGGAGAGCAAAGGGGAAGAGAGAAGGCTCGTTGACGCGCTGTTGGCGAGCACGCCAACGTGGTAGCCGCCTGCGCGGGTGTGCGGTGAAGACAAGGAAGTGGACGGCAAAGCCCCGCAAGCACGGATATACCACACATGGGCACTGGCAACATCGGGTGCGGCTAGCCGTTCCATCCCCTCACCAAACACAGCGCAGCGAGGCGGTGGTGGGCGAGGTCGGTGCACCAGACCTGCCGCCTGTGCCCGAAGCACTTTCGGGGGGGGAGGAGGAGGAAGCAGAGGAGGCAGGCGACACGGTCACAAGGTCGTGACCAGCTCTCTCTCTCTCTCTCGATACCGCCCCCTCCTCGGCTGGCAAGATAGCTGCAGCTGCCGTGATGTGCGAGCGAAGAGGATAGCGAAGCGGAAGCAGCGAAGCAAGTGAGAGAGCCTCGACGGTCAAACTCCGCAGAACACACGTTGTTGTGCACCTCTTCAGTGTTAGCGGCATGACAGCGCTTACTCGACGATGGGCCGCCCATCTGGCACAGTCGGGAAAAATGGCAGAGGGCACAAAGACAGAGACAAGAGGCGGCGGGGCAAGCACGTCTGCTCGCAGACGTCCAGAGGGGAGGGTGGGCGAGTGAGCTACAGGGCAACTGCTAGAGAGGGAAGGGCGACACAGCAGCCGGATCTGCAGAGACACTCGTGAGAGTGCACGCTACATAAGCCTCCATATCAGCAGAGTTGGGCGAGGCAAGTAAGCAGGTAGAGGCGAGAGAGGGGAAGCCCGCCGTTGGCCGTGCCGCCGTCACTGCCCTCCCCTTTCGCTCACGCGGATTCTTCTCTTCTGGGTGTTGTCGTCTGGAACCCAAAGAAGGACTTGATGGTGCTCAGGAAGCTGCTGTAAGCTGAGTTCTCGTTGTCGTCGTCCTGCACCACCTGATCCTCCGTGATGATGCTCGCCTGTTCATCCAGCTCCTTCACCATGTAGGTGTCCTCGAGCCGATAGCCGAGTTTTGCGTAGTAGCGGCGTACACCAACGCCGGCAATTACGGCCGTGCGGTAGTAGCCACGCTCCTTGGCGATGCGCTCGGCCTCCCGCATGAGTTGCGTCCCAACGCCAACGTGCTGCGTCTCGCGTCCGGTGTTCTGCTGGCTGACGGCGATGAGCTTGCCGTACGTGTGCAGTTCGCGAATGAGAGCACAGCCCCGGAGCACCGGCAGGATGTTGCTTTCCTCCCTTGACGCGTCGTCGCGCAGTCGCAGGCGGAGATGCCCGTACAGCTGCGTGCGATCTTTGTTCTCCACGGAGAGGTAGAACTCTGTCCCCTCGCTGGCGCGGAACTCGTCCGTGAAGAGGTGGGTGTTGGCCCGGTCGACCGGGTTGCCCTTGCATTCGCGCTCGCGGATGTCCTTGCATCGGATGTGGCGTGCGCGCATCTCAGCCTCGATCACCTGGCGCAGGTTGCATCGCTTCTCCCCGCCCATGATGTACGTCGTCGGGATATCGCGGATAATGCGGTTGAGCCGGATGCGGTACGGGCAGTGCTCCATGATGTAGACCAGCAGCTTCACCATGTAGGCACCGTTATCCAGCTCCGCATAGGGCTTGTATTTACCCTGCGCGTACCACTCGCTGATTTTGGTGAAGGGCACCGTGGCGGTGGGGTACACCTTCCATTGGTCCACCTGGAACGACTCGTTCTCAGCTGAGAAAAGCGTCTCGAAGAGCGCCATGTCCTTCTCAAAGCTGCTCCCCGGCAGGTCGGGCATCCAGTGCGCATCCACCTTGAATCCGGCGTCCAGCAGCCGCTGGATCGCGACGACGGTCTTCGCCGTGGGGCAGTCGCGGTTGATGATGTTCAGGATGTCATCGTCGAGGTGCTGGATGCCGAGCTGCACGCGTGTTACGCCGAGGGAGCGAAAGCGGCGCAGCTCGCGTGCGCTGATGTAGTCGGGCCGCGTCTCTACCGTGATGCCAATGATGCGGCACCGCGCGTCCTCGTTCATCGTCAGCTCCTCCGCCAAGCTGCGCATTGGCCGCAGCGGCGCCGAGTCGTAGTACGTGTTAGCGGCGTAGAAAGATGCCGTCATAAACTCCTCGGCGTAGCGCTGGGGGTAGAAAGAGAACGTACCGCCAAGGATGATGAGCTCGATCTTGTCCACGACATGCCCGTTGTTCTCCAGCGCGCTGGCGCGGTCGTAGAACTGGCTGATAGGGTCCCAGCCGTTGCGGAAGCCGCGCAGCACGCCCGGCTCCTTCAGCAAGTAGCTGCGGGCGATGCCGGGCTGGTTGGGGCAGTAGTGACAGTCCTTGGGGCAGCTGAACTCGCCAGGGCCCATGAACACCGTCACCACGAGCACTCCACTGTGCGACTTTCCTTTCTTGCGAACGAGCAGCGCCTCGACGGCGGCGTTCTCGCCAACGGCGCCTTCGCGGACGAGCTGCCTGTATGCCGCCGTCAGCTCTGACTTGCGCGCCGTGTCCTTGAAGCCGTGCAGGCGCGACGCCTTCACACGCAGGTGCTCGAGCTGCTCCGCGGAGCTGGCCCCCGCCGCCTTCTTTACCAGCGTGCGCACGGACTGCAGGAGCGCCTCGCGGCGGGCCTCGGGGAGGTCGCTGAAGTCCTCGTGGCCACCCACGAGGTCTTCTACATCCTTCGCCTCCTCTGGCACCTCGTACTCGCCCAGAAGCGAGTGGAAAGACGGCGGCATGCAGCGGCCCTCGAAGCGGGCCTCCTTGGAGCTTGTGTGTAACGTCGACGCAATGCTGCCCTCCTTGTGAGGGGCGGCCGAGGCCACCAGGATGTGGCCGGCCGCCACTGCCGACTCCCCGTTGTGCGATGCGTCACAGGGAAGAAGCGGTGCTGCAGGAGGAGGAGGAAGAGGAGAGGCGGACGGAGCCTCCGCCCGCAAACGCTTGCGGGCCGCCTCGTCGATGTCGGCGTGGTCGGACATCCGAGATGCGAGATGCCGTCGAGCACGGAGAGGGAGGAGGAGAGCGGCGATATAGCGACAGGGAGAGCGATGCGCCCACCGCACTGGCGCACTTGACGATCTTGACGAGTAGGGCGCCAAGGCGAAGCACCGAAGGGCAAAAGAGAGGGGGGAGACGGTGGACACCAGAGGCCGCAGGCAGGCTGAAAGGGGTGGCGCTGCTGCTGCGGTGGCGGCAGCTGTTGCTGTGTACGTGTACCTGAGCTCATGGACAAGGGTGTAAGCGGTGACAGACACGCGTGTGTACGTATGTGCGCGACGGATAATTATAATCGGTGGGCCGAGTGTTTGGGCGAGAGAGGAGGAGGGCGGAGAGGGAAGAGCGGCAGGCGAGAAAGGAAGCGGGCCAGTGATAGCGGTGAATAGATAGTGAACAACCGTGCCAGTTTGCGTCGCAAGAGACTCACGCACGTGCGCACGTAGGGTGTGTTTGCTTGTGCGTGCAGAAACCGGCCCGCTCGACTGCCTCGCCGGGTCACCGAACGCTCGCTCGCATTGGCGTGCACAGTGTGTGCTTGTGTGAGAGAGGGAGAAGGAGGGGGCACAAGTGGCCCACGCGTGAAGCCTTATGACGTCCGCTTGCGCGGTCCGTGCTTCCTTTTCGTTTCTTTCACTTCGCATTCCATTCACCCGTGCTCCCTCCATCCCGCCCCCTTCTCGAGGCGTGCGAGCACTACACCGTGGCACCCGTGTCTGTCTCGTGGCCGCGCGCATGAAGGGCAGGTGCCGTTACGCACTTAAAGGGCTTGCCTCCGCGGCGCCTTCTCTTGCTCTGTTATAAGGGGAAAGGGGTGGTTGGGTGCACGGAAGTGCGATGGCTCCGGCTTGAGGGGCGGCCCTACTACCGCAGCAGCCGAGCTGCATCCACTGCACCCTCCAGCGTGTTGCGGTCAATGCGCGTCCCCCGCTTCGTCCACAACGGGGCGGCAAACTCATACTGATCCTCCAGCAGGCGTGGCTCTGGGTCGACAAGGTCACGCGTCTTACGCTTCACAACAAGTTTCGTCATGTAGTGCTGCATACGACCTGGCGGCTCGCTGGAGACGATGCGCCGAAAGAGTTCCCGGTCTCCGGCAATCAGTGCCGCCTTGGCGCAGCCCATCCGCACCGGCGCGGGCGCCGTCGGCAGCAGCGCCTGGATGGTCTCCAGCACCTGCGGATCGCCCAGGTGGCTCAGGTA
This sequence comes from Leishmania infantum JPCM5, assembly GCF_000002875.2. Lineage (NCBI taxonomy): Eukaryota > Euglenozoa > Kinetoplastea > Trypanosomatida > Trypanosomatidae > Leishmania > Leishmania infantum. The sequence goes on along the minus strand of NC_009407.2, from coordinate 651,452 downwards.
CTGGATGTGCATCCCCAGCCGCTCCTGAGCCGTGTATTCCGGGTTAGGGATCTCGCGGGTTCCGGGGTACAGCTTCGCCGGCTCGGGAAGGTGAGCCGCTGCCTCCAGCTCCGCCACACGCTGCCGCATGCCGCGCACACCCAGCAGGTCCTGCGCCCGCTGCGCCCACTGCATCACGTAGTAAACGCTGAGGATAGCATCCACCGGCGTATCAGAGGCGAACTCGGTGCTGAAGAGCTTGTTGAAGCGGCGCGCCAGAAGGCCACCGCCGCAGAGGTTGTGGTTGTCCGGCCACGACACGCGCGCGAAGACGGGGATCTTCATCTTGGGCACCACCTGGGAGTCCTTCCACATAAAGTGGAACGCCTCTGGGTCCTGCGGTGGCAGCTTCACCTCTGCCGAGAGGTGCACGGAAATCTGGATCAGGGCCTTCGAGAAGATGCAGCGGAAGAGGGACGGCGCTACGCCGGCGCCCTCGATCGTCGGCGTCATATGCTCTGCGTGCAGGTCCGTCACTGTCCGGAGATGAGAGATGGCGAAGACGAAAGGGCAGAGGTCGAAGTGCTCGAGCAACCGCTCCGGGTCGTCGTACTCACCGAGAAAGAACTCCTGCTGGTTCGGGTACTCGCGCAGCGGGGCATCGAGGTACGGGGTGTTGCGTGCCTCGTACGCCATGAAGCGCAGCACATCGCCCTCCTGCGTGGTGGGCAGCTGCTGCAGCTCCATGACCCGTTTCGCCGTCTCGTACCGGTGGGCGAACACTGCGTGCTGCTCTTCGCGGTGCAGGAAAGCCTGGGCCGCGAAGCTGCTGAGGACACCGCGGATGGCAGTCACCGAGGGCTTCATGGGCAGCCACATCGCAGGCGGAAAGTCTGGGGAGAGCTGTAGAAAAACCACAGGCGTGGGGCACGACGGGTCGACCAGCAGTCGCGCAGGCTGCGTGCCCATCGAGGTCGGCATCTGCCAGCGCTCAGGGAAGCAGTAGGTGTTGCAGAAGTGCACGTACTCCCTGTGCCGCTGCCCAAGGCACAGCTTCACTTGCTGCTCCACCGTGTACGTCGCGGCGGGCGGAAACTCGTACGGCCCCACGTTGTAGTCCTTCACATCAAGAAGGTCAAAGGGCAGCCAAACGTACGGATCCACCTCCACCGAGTCGTCAGCACGCTGAGCCTGCGTGCAGGCAGGCGAGCTGCCGGCAGGCAGCGATGGCGGCGCCGCCGCTCCGCGGCCGCTCCCCGCACTCCTCGCCGCTGCAGCTGCCGCCTGGTCGGCCAGCGGATCGCTTGCCTGCGCGACAACGTCAAAGTCGTCGGCGACTCGCTTGTCCGCCGCTCCGCTGTCGGTGCGGAAGTACAAATCCCTGCAGAGCTGCACAAACCACGCGGGCGGCTCGGCGACGCCCTCGCTCAGGCCCCTCTGCGCCGCCGTCTCTTGGGCGCCCGCAAAGTGCGACCAGAGTCGCCCCTGAGCGTGTGCGGCACGTAGCAGGTACGCGGGTGCCGTTGTGGCGCCATCGGCGGACTCGTCGTCCAGCTGCGCCTGCGCCGCACCGTCCCCCGTCGTGGGTCGCGGCGATGACGCGACGTTCGGCACACTTGGATCGTACACGTCGCACCGCTCCACCACGTCCATGGTTGCGTAGGTGCGCATCGTGTCCTCGAGCGAAACCGTCTTGTCAGGCTCCAAGAGCGTGGATAGAAATGACGCCGAGTCGAGGGGGGCGATGCTGCTGGTGGTCGTCGTGGTGGTGACGGCGGCTTTGGTGTGGCAGCGTCGCACCGACTCACGCAGCGTGAAAGTATGGGTCGCGCTGTGGCGACTAGTGCTGCTGCCACGTGGTCCAACGACGGATAGCAATGCTGAAGCCCGGCCTGGAAGACGCGTCGCTGAGGTGGACAGGGTCGACGACTCCAAGAGCGAGCTGCAGACGATGGCCGCATTGAAGCATGCATGCCGGCGTGCAACACACCACCTGCCGGGTGTGCGTGACTGGAGCATGTCGTCGGCTTTTCGCGGTGTAGCGACGCAGATAGAATGATGCTGTGTGCGTGCGCGTGTGTAGAAATAAGCGAAGGGCGGGGCGGGCGATTCATACGAGCCCAGTGGCGTGGCGGCAATGCGGGGGCGTAGGTGAGCGATGCAGAGCCGAGGGCAACGGGGAGGGAGGGAGGGAAGCGACGGAGGCAACGACATGAACGAAAGGGCGAAAAGGATAAACCCGACATGCGCGCAGGTGCATGAGCGGTGGTCCGGGCGAAAGGGAGGTGGCGGTGAAGCGGGTCGGGATCGCCCGCGTACACCCGCTCCAAGACACTCTCGCTCCTCCAGAGGCGTCTGAAACACCGCAGCGGCATGCACCCGTGGGCCACATAGATACAACAGAGAAGCTCCGCAGGAGAACCACCACAAGAAGCGCGCCAAGGCCGCTCCATCTGTGCGGCATCCGCCGCCTGCCTCTCTCTCTCTCTGCGCGTTCCACAGTTTTCTGTGCGTGTTGAGAATGCAAGGCGGAGGCAACGTCGTCAGCCATCGTCCTATCCGCGCACAGACTGGCTCCAGCGGAAGCGGCTCACCGTTCGCAGCCACAACGCCCTCACTCACAAAACCTTGTTCAGAAACGCCTGCAAAGCATGCCACTGCGTCCGCTGTGCCGTCACCCACTTCTTCTCAAATCCAACGGCGCAGTCGACCGACACGCACCCGCGCGGCACACCCTCGGCGGACAGCTCCACCGCGGCCAGCACGTGGCGTGGCGTACTACCATCTACGCCATCGTAGCCGTGCCCTGGACAGTTGCGGCGCCGCGTCAACGTAGACGACATGCAGAAGGCGTCCATGTCTTCCATGTCTGCTACGGCCAGCCTGTACTCGTCCGCCGCGGCATCGCCGGCATCGCCGCCGCCGCTGATGCAGCGCGCACAGAGCCCCTGCAGCGCGTTCATCTGCCGGTGCATAGAGCGGCACTGCTGCTGTACGTGGAGGTGCAGCGACAGCGGATCGCTCCAGCATCGCGTGCAGATGGGCGGAAGGCGATGGGGAAGAGGAAGCGGTGCCGCTGGTGCTGTGGAGGCGGGAGGGTAGGCGACTGTAGAGCAACGCCCGCCGCTCACTGCTGCGCCGCATCCCACCCCTCCGACATGCATCAGCACGGCCTGCTGTCGAGAGATGTCGTTCAGGCTGACGGCCTCCTCTTCGCAGACCACACAGAGTGTGCGCGGGTAGAAGCTTTCCAGGGTCACGGTGCGCCACCGCTTCCGTCTCCCAGAGCGAGATGCAGCCCGACCAGGCTTCAGAAAGCGGTCGAGCTGTGGCGGCGCTGCGCCCGTCAAAGATGAAGACGGACGATTGCTGCGTTGCGTCGCCAACTGGTCTACGTCGATCACCTCTTGTGTCGAGGGGCGGGTGAGGTCTGCCACCTCTGTTAGCTGCGCCGCTTCGTCACTCGGATCCTCATCGTCGCTGATCTCCTCCGCTGTTGCCGCCGTTGTCGCCGCGGCGGAAGCAGCGCCGCCTCTAAGAGCAGACAACACGCCTGAGCTGCTGTGGTGGTGGCGTAGCCCTTCCATCAATGATGCCAGCTGCCCCAAGCGCATCTGCCGGCTTCGCGGACTTAGAGGGGCGCTCGCGGTATCGAAGGAGAATGGAAGGGGGGCAGCACCGCGCGCGTCAGGTGGCACCACGCCCTGCAGCCGCTGCAGCCGCTGCTGTGCTGCCATGAAGGTCGGCAAGTTTAGCAGCGCCGCGTGCGCCGTGCGCCGCCGAGGCATTTCTTGATACCACCGCGCAAAGCGGATGCCGACAAGGCAGAACATGCGATCAAGCGTTCTGTTTACGTGGCGCACGATGTAGTAGGCCGCGTCCACGCTGCGGGTGTCGTGTGCCTGGAGGAGGCGCTCCGGGTGAAGCACCTTGTCTGTGAGCTTGTTAACTGCAGTGGTGGATTGCACCACCACGTACGGCAGTCGCTCTCCCCAGAACGGCGTCTGTGTGACGTCCTTCTCCATCTGCTGGAAGGCCAGGCGGGCTGCCAGCGGCAGGTGCGTGTCACCTGCGTCCTTGTACCGACCCAACTTCACCGCACGGCGGAAGATGCACTGGAGCGGGTTTGCGGCCCCAGACTGGAGCCGCTCCACCGCCGCGTAGTACGACTGTCGCAGCGCTGTCGCACTGGCGCCGTCCAAAAGCATCCGCAGGAGTCGGTCTGTGAGCTGCACGGTGGCGGGGCACTGGTCGCGTCGCACCACCTCAATCCCTTTCGCCAAGAACGTTGGAGCCTCCTGCGTCGGTGAGGTCCACATGTACCCGGCGTACCGCTTCTTCACGAGCAGTAAGCACGGCAGCAGCACCTTCTCAAACTGCAGTCGTATCGGCGCCGGGTTCGACCGTGTGACCGCGTCGGCCATCTCCTGGCCAATGCGAAAGGCATCCGCCTTGGTGCGGCCCGCAAGCCGCACGAACAAGCTGTCCGTATCGCCGTAGACTACCTCGGCCCGCCACGCCGGAGTGCTGTGTATGAGTTCAATGGCGCGCTCAAGCGTCTGCCGGCCCAGGGACACGATCGCCTCGGCCAGGTCGACGCACGGCATGCGGCCCGTGTACGACGCTGCTGTGTACCCGTACGTCACGTTTGCCAGCAACTTGAGAGCCAGCTGCTGCTCCTGCAGGCGCTGCTGCATCGTGATGTCCTCTGATGGCACGGCAATATGCTTCAGCGCCGCTTGCACCTCGAACCGCGTGTCCAGCACGGCCTGCACCATCTGCGGCAGCAAGCCGACTCGTGTGCTGGGAGAAACGAACATGGCGCCGTTGGGGCTGAAGACGACGCCGTCGTGCTGGGCGCCGTCGTCGGGTAGCAGCTCCGCCAGCGCGGCGTTGCTTTGCCTGAACCGCGGCAGCACCCCAAGTCGTCCGTGCGAGTGTGGCTGCACTAAGCCAAGGCACGTGGAGTAGCAGAGGTTGTAGGCGATGATGAGGCTCGGGTACAAGCTACGGAAGTCTAGCACCACCACGGGGTCATGGCGGTACAGGTCCGACTTGGGCTGCATCACCAGCGGGATGCACTCGATGCGGGGTTGGCGATGCACCTGGCTCAGCGATGGTGACAGCATCGCGTACCCGAGAGGATGGGCAAAGCGGAGAAGGGTCGCCTCCACGCGGAACTGGCTGCCGCGCGTGATGACCTCCTTGGTTAGGATGCCGTACATCCGCGAGAACTCCAGCAGCCTCGTGAACCAGCGCAGCTTGCACGCGATTCGGTGCGGCGCGGCGACGCGTGAGGCAAGGTAGCGCAGAGCCGTGTGCCGCTCGCCTCCGCCGGGTGCATCGGCGCACTGCGGCGTCAGGAAGAGCTCGGAAAGATAGCTGTCCGTGAAGTAAGGTAGTGGTTGCCCCAGCAGCTTAACATGCACCATCGTCAGGGAGTAGCTGGGCATCTTTATTTCCTTACGCAGGTCTTTGCCGAGGCTCGTGCAGATGCGCCCTACCACGTGTATGTCGGTGCCAAACCGCTTCGCGTACTGGTCAGCCGCCGCCGCCGCTGGCGCGGACGCCGCGGCGCGGAGGTCGAGGGCTGCACGCGGCCGCGCCAGTAGCGGCGGCTGCCCATTCCGCCGCAATGCCGGGGGAGCCCAGTGCATTGTGCGCCCCTCTCTGTACTCAACGGTCTGCCCAGCTAAGGCACCGCCTCTGCAGCCACGCACGCCACCCTTGGCGCCCGCATCATCTGTGCCGCCGCCATCTACGTCATCGTCGTCTTCATCCAAGTCCCTCAGCGGGGCGGCCCAGGATGCAGAAGAAGCAGCGCTAGACAATACCGAAGAGCGCGCAGCCATGGCGGTGGCACTCCGAACGGATTCTTGAGAAGGCACAGACTCGCCGCCACCGCCGCTGCTGCCGTGACGAACCGTGAAGGAAGCGGCTGCATGAGAGGCGGGTGACCGCGCGCGATACCTTGCTGCGGCGAGCTCGCCAGCATCTGCGCCCCCGCGCCCGCCCTCTGTCGGCCCTTCCTCTGCCATTGAGGAGCACGCGCGCTCAGCCGCGCCGCCGTCGGCGCCAGCATCCCCACCCGACGCTGACGCGGCGGCTGCAAAGTGCGACCCGCAATTTGCGTTGGTCCGCTGATATCCGTGATGCTGCAGCACGCGTGACAAGTCAGAGGCCAGGTTGCGCTGAAACACCGCCCGGTAACGCAGTGCCAAGTACCCAAGCCCGTACTTGAAGCCATCCCACGAAATCAAGATGTCGGGGTCGTACGCGAGGATCTCGCCACGCACGCGCGCGAGGAGCGCTGCCTCGTCCGGCATCGTCACCACCTGCACCGCCTCAGTCAGTCCCACAAGGGGCGGCGCACGCCCAGCAGCGGACGGGTGCGTCGCTGCGCGCGCAGCTGCGGAGCGTAGTGGAGCGGCCACGCAGAACACGCGAACGGCGATGGCGCTGTTGGTGGCTGTGGTGGCCTGTCCCAGTCCCACTGCGAGCACCTCATTCGTCGACGCAGGCGCTTCTCCCGGCAGGCGGTGAAGCAGCACCTCAATGTAGAGCACGCGCAGGGTGCACTGCAGGTGGTGCTGCGGCTGCTGTGTGGCGGAGAGAGAAAGACCGGGGACGTGGCTGGTAGACTTTCGCCTGCTCACCACCGAGAGAAGGAGGCTCTGCTTGGCGCCACGGCGTGTGGGAGTCCCGCGTGCGGCAGTCGGCGCCACCCTCGCGCCCCGCGAGGCCCCGGCAATGCCAGCCGAAGGGGCGGGGAATGACGCCACCGCCTCATACCGGCACGGTAGCAGCGCTCCATCACTCGGCGTTACCTCCGTCGCTGCGGTCCACGGCCACGCGACAGCAGAGGCGCACACCCGCAAGTCGCCGCTGCTACCACCGCCGCCCCCTCGCGAGAGGAGCAGGCCCTCGCTTCCAGAGGCGGACACTGCACAGCAGCGTCGCATGTCATCCACCATGTAGCCCAGCTGGCCGCGATGCTGCAGCAACACCATGCGCGCACCTCCCTCATCAAGGTGCCTCCCTGCCTGCAGAAGGTCGAGGAAGCCGCGCTGCGAAGCCGTCACCTCGCGCACAGGGTCCACCGATGACGAGGACGACCGTGAGGGCGTAAGAGAGGATACCACGAACGATGCGATCGGTGCTGCAGAGCTGCTGTGCGCGCAGGATGAGGCTGCCGACAGCACCACAATCTCCGTTGCTCTTCTCCCCCCTGCCGCCGCTAAAGTACCCCCGCTGCGTGCCCCATTCGCCCTCGAGCCATCTCTCACCGTTGCACCGACCGGCTGCTCCTCGTTCCCGTCTCCGTCAGGGTCCGCCGTCTCATTGGAAAACCGCAGCTGCGGCGCAGTGTCCGACTCCTCGATGGCACCAACCGCCGCAGCGTCTGCTGTGGGGCCGTGGCTACCATCAGTTGTGCAGCTGGCGCCACGCTGGCGCAGCCACGCTTGCTTCTCCGACACGAATGCGTGTGCAGCGAAGTGACGGGCCGCCTGCACACCGCGCAGGACGCGCATACGGCCGACAGCGAAGTCTGGCGGCGGCGTTCGCATTAATGAGACCCGCCAGAGGCGCTTACCGGCAGGCGGCGGCGCCGCGTCGGCGGCTTCTTGTGATGTTTGCACCGCAGCTGAAGGTGAGGGAAGCTCAGCGGAGGCCTCGGAGGAGCTCTGTGGAGGTGCCCTGTCGGGCATATGCGTGACGCCCAGTGGGGCGGCGTGCGCAGCGCAAGCCGACGCCGCCTCGTCCCCCCGTTTAGACGCATCTCTGCCTCCTCCCCAACTGCTGCCAGTGGAAGCAGAGCTGCTGGGGAACAGCAACGTGTCCTCGCACCCGTCCTCACTCGCCTCTAGCCACGGCGCCTTGGCTAGCGTCGCGGGTACCTCCACGGGCGGGGAGGAGGGCGCCGGTGGGGATGTGAGCGACGCCGCCGCTGCTCTCGAGTGCGCACGCGGGGCGCCCAAAGGCAGCAGAGGCTGAGGCTGAGTGAAGAGCACGCGAGATGATGAGGCGCCTGTGCGCGACGAGTGGTGCGCCGTGGCGGCATCAACCCTTCTCTCGCCGCTCTCCAGTTGTTGGTCACCATGCGACAAGACGCGTCGTGAGGAAGGTAGAGGACGGCAATCAACGGCCGACTTACGCACGTCTGGCGTGAAGACATCTGGGCAGACGCTAGTCAGCACCCGGGCCTCGACATGATACGCGTAACGACAAAGAACTCGCAGCAGAGGAGGCGAGCTGCAGCTGGGGTGTCCAGCGTGGGGCCGATGCCGGCCATCAGGTGGTCCTGCGAAGCTGTGATACACTGCCACATCAGTGAAGCAGTGAACCCTCCAGACTTGCACCTCAGCAGCCGCGTCATCTGAAGGACGACGACGCCCCAGTTGCCACGACACGCTGCCCTCTTCAGGATCTGTCTCACGCACCTTTAAATCGATCTCCCCGATATCCAGAGTACGCGCCGCAGACACGGCGACGTCTCTCGCAGGAAGCTGTTGCGTGGGTGCGGACGGCGCAGCCGCCTGTGCATAACCCTCCAGCACCGAGGTGAGAACGCTATCGTACACGTTGCTGAGCACCACTTCCCCCAGCTGCACGTCGCGTGCAGTTCCAGCAAAGTGGCTGTGGTAGTCCCTCATCGAGGGCGCCGTGCTAGCGGCGGCAGCGGCGGCGGTTGGTAGTTGAGCGCGCAGCCATGAGCCACGGCGCACCAACGCTTGCTCCTCCGCAGCGAAGTGCGTCTCGCTCAAGCGCAGCAGCCACTGCAGCTCTGTCGTCTCCGTCATCAACGCCGCTACACGGGCCATGGCCAGGACCTCGCCGTGACGCAAAGAAGGCGCGACTTCGCGCACACGGACGAACGCGACGCAGTCCCCCTCCGCCAAATCATGACGCGTGAGGAGGCGGGTGGGCGTCGCAGTAGCCGGTGATGCGGCCGCAGCGATGCCGGCGCAACGGCGTCCGCCCTCTGGAGTGTGGTCGTTTTCCGCACCCACCAGCTCGTCCAATGCCGCGCTGCTGGTGTCTCTCCCCAGTCGCGGAAGCGAACCATCTTTTTGCGAGGCACCGACCGATGGCCTGATCGCCTCCCCATCGATTCTGTCCAGAGCATCGAACGCGAAGTCATTATCTTGCCCTTCACTGATCTTCGGAGAACGCCCGACAGACGGCCGCGTCGGTCGCTGCGTGGGCGTCTCGCGCACGAGTGCTGCGGCGTCCAATGCCGCGAGACACGGCTCCCCCTGGGCTCTCTCACGTGACTGTGCCGCTGAAGAGCCGAGAAAGGACGGGTCAACGCCCTCGCGGCCTTCCATACAGCTGTTGCCGTGATCTGGGGAAGTCCTGCCGCTGGAGAGGGACGCCGTGGAGGACGACGACAACGCAGACGACCACGAGGAGCCCGCACGCGACGGTGCCGCGGCGATTATCGAGTCAGAAGCTGCGCACGTCAAGGTCACGTCCGCGTTGCTCGCCGGCTCACGAGTTGTCTCCAGCATCGGTTGCATGTCCCTGCAGTCCGCCCCACTTGCCTCCTTGCTGCTCATTGAGCTACGTCGCGGTGCTGTAATGACCGCTGCTGCGACGGAGGTAGTGGGCTCATCTCCATGGAACGGTAACGAGGGCGCGCTTGGCTGTGCCAGCGCCGTGAACAAGTCCTGCGTCGGCGCAGCCACGACATCGGCGTAGGCTGTGGCCGAGAGCTCGTCGAAGAAGGACTGGTATGCGGATGAAGAAGGGATCGGCTTCCCCGCAGCATTCTCCGGCGCTGCTGCTGGCTGCTGCGGCTGCGGCTGCGGCTGGGTCTGACCCTGTGGCACAGAAAGCTTCAGACTCTCTGAGCTAAAGCCAACGTACAGCGCCTCCCCGCCAGCGATGGCTGATTCCTGGTCGGCAACATGTGCGAACGACGACGGCACGGCAATGTGGCCATCTGCGTACACGCGAGTGCTCATCGCGTCTGTGGCCCCGCGTCGGTGGCCGTGCCGACTTGCCCTTAAAGTAGCGCCGCCAGGCCGGCGGTACTCGGCAAGAAGCTGCTGGCGAATGGCGCGCTGATCTTGCAACTTTACAGCACTTTCAACAAGAGAAGCGGCGGACGAGAGTGGCAGCACCGAAGCCGCGGCAGCGCCTGTGCTGGCGAGAAACATGGCAGTAGACACTTCGCTGCCGTCTTCTGTCTTGCGAACCGCAGAAGGAGCGGCAAGCGCCGCAGCGACCGCTGCGTTGGCCTCCGCCCGCTCCTTCAAGTACTCTAGCATGCGGTGTCGCAGCCACCGCACCGTCGGATCGCCGCGTTGGATCTGCATCACGTGGCCGTAGCGCCCCTGCTGCCCCTTCAACCCGGCCGCCGCGACATGCGCACACTCCTGCTGATGGCGCTCCATCGCGATGGTGTCCGCAACGCGCAAAGTATCGGACACCCCATGCTCGCTGAAGTAGTGTCGTATGATGCGGCGTGTGTAGTTGAGGTTGTCGCCGGCCGTCACGGTTCTTCGTCGCCCCTGCGCCGCTACTGCGGCACCCTTAGCCTCCCCCTCCTCCACTGCGGAGGAGTGGTCGAGCAGATCGGCACCGGCGACGTCCAGCTCCACCTCTGCCGTGATGGCGCGACCTAGCTCATCAGGTCGCCAGCGCTGGCGAAAGAGAAGCTGAGACTGCTGCGCAGAGCTGGCGGCTGCTTGCCTGTGCTCCTCCTCGTCCTTATCCTTCAGTTCTCGTTTCGCCGCGTCACTGTCGTTACCGCGGCTGTGCTGGGGCGCCTGCAGCCTACCAACCGCTTCAAGCGACGCCGAGAGGGCAGGCGAGTTCTCCGAGAGCTCGGCAACGGTCGGCAGACGCACATGGCACCGTCCAGCTGGCAGAAGAAACGGCGCGATGCCACTCACGCGCCACCGCACCATGAACTGTGTATGATACCGATAGTGCGCATCGTACAGCTGCCACTGCCGCCCGCCCACCTCCGTCGAGTTCTGCAGCACATCCACCACCCTTGGCAGCAAGTCGGGGTCGATAAGCTCCACCTCGTAAAAGGCGTACGCGTGGGGCCGGTAGCCGTACACGTTGAAGCGGTGGGCAATGCGGACGTTGTGCACCAGCTGTTGGGTCGGCACAAGCGTGCCCTGTCGCGCGAGAACGCGCAGCGCCACGGCCTCGAGCTGCGCCGCCAGCTGATCGGCAGAGACGCTGCGGTCGTACTGGGGGAGCAGCAGCGATGGGTACACTCCATGTACATGAAGGCAGGCGCGGCGTTGCGTGTAGCGGCCACGCCAGGCGGCTGAGCTACCAAGGTTCCCGTCTGTTAAGATTAGCGGGTCGCCGTCGCCGCCAGCGGCGCTCGTAGCCGCGCAGAGGGTACTACAAGGAGGTAGAAAAGATGAGGATGGTGCATCGCAGTGCCGCGCTACCGCGCCGGCCGCCGCAGCCTTGTTGCCGTGTCCATCAGCATCTAAAGCGTACGTGGCCCTCTTCGGCGAGGGCGAGGCATCCTCCTGCTGCAGCGGCGCCGAGGTGCCGCTGAGTCGGCCGACGAGTGGAGTGGCTCGGCTGAGAAGCAGAATACCACCCCCGCTGCTTCCGCGAGAGAAAGAATGTGGAGTCGCGGCAGCCGTGATTTCCGCGTCGCCGTCGAGTTCGTTCTCTGGAGCGCTGCTGCTCGCGTCGCGGGGCTCCGTTGACGCGACGGGTGCTGAGGTGCCGGACGTGGTGGGGGTGAGATCCAAAGGAATGTGTACGTAGCCGAAGAGGTGCAGCACTGGACAGCGCGCCGACACACGACGGAAAATCGGTGACAGCGCTGCGTCACCCAAAGCCGCATGCGGTCGCTCTAGCGAGTGCTCGATGGAGACCACCTGCATGTACATGATGTCTGATTGCGAGAGCGAAAAGACGATGATAGGGCCGTCGCTTCAAGGGGCGGGAAGCGCACGACGCGCGTGCGCAGCAGGAGCGGAGACGAGAGAGGGAGGGAGCGCACAGCACCTAGATGGAGGGAGAGGGTGAGGCAAAGGATCGCACAGCTCGGTGGTGTTGGTGGATGATGATGGGTGGACGCGGCAGTCACGCAGTGGCGGCCAATGACAAATGACGAGCAGTGGAAAGGAGAAGAGTTGGAGAGAGACGAAAAAAGATACGAGCCGCGCGCTCTTGCCCTCCTGCGAAGTCGAAATGCCGCAGGGACGCGCACAGTGTAGGCCGGTGATGTGGGTATTTATAGGTGAGTGTGTGCATGAGTGCCTGAGGAAGGGCCTTGCAGTGGCTCCGCAGTGCGCCTTCGCGAGAGAAGAAGGGTGCGGAGCCGGGTCGCCACCCTTGCTGTAGCGCATAAACGCTGGAATTGATAGGGTGAGAAGAGAGGCGAAGGTTAGCGCGAACGCGTGCGTCAGTGCTCAGGAAGGAGCGGTGATATGGGGAGAGAAAGATGGATGCAGGTGGGAGGGGCGCTCAGAAGAGAGCGGGCAAGGGGAGAAGACCCGCGCAAGCGTGCACCGCGAGCGTATGTGCCGACGGCTTCATCGTCATCTTCGAGTATGAGCTCCAGAGAGAGAGGTCTGCGCGTACCTCACGCACGCACACACACTCCTGTCACTCTTTTGAGTTGTTCTGCAGCTGCTGCACCTTCTCACGTGTTCCTGCGTAGAGCCGAGAGGGCGGCGGAGGAAGCGCAGAGATCCTTTTCGGCCAGCCATGTGCTTGCAATGTCGGCCATGCCGTCACCTGCCACAGCCGCCTCGCCTTCTCCTCGTCCAGCGCACCTTCGTTGTTGGATGCCTATGCACTCGCATAGCGCCTGTGACGATAAACCCAGCAAGACGAAGCGTCATCCATGTACAAGGAACAAGCCAATCAACACCCACCACAAGGCACCGGTGCACACGGGAGACGACAAGAAGAAGTCGCCCGGTCAGGGAGAGCGGAGCGAGAGAGACAGCGGACGTCAAGCACCATGCATCCCTCTGCCCCTCGCGACTCACCCAATCACGAGCTGGACACCTCAACTCAGGCAATCGTATCCGCCCTCCCCCTCCTCCTGCACTACCTCACCACCTCTCACTCACAGCTTTAGCACCTTGGCAGGAATGCGCGTCTCGACCTCGACCGTGTCCGCCTGCGTGAACAGCCCCAGCCACATCTTGAACGGCGGCACGTGGAACTGACTCAAGCGCACCGGGCAGCGCACCACTAGCTCAGCCCCCTCAACTACCTTGCTGCACTCCACCGTGTGGCTCGCACCGTGCAGATTCAGTGTACCCTTCACAGCGTCGCTCGTGTTGGCCTCGACATCGTAGGTGATGAGAGGATACCGGGGGGCGTTGAGCACATAGCTCCGCGTTCGCTGCATCACCCGCTCCACTTCGGAAAAGCTCAACGGCACTCGCTCAAATCGAGACGGCATGTACACCTCGCACTGAGGAAGCAGCGAGTCTGCGCTCACCTCAACGCGCTGCAGCGCGCGCTCGCGCCGGTTCACCAGAAACGAAAACTGCTGCACCTTGAACCGGAGCGGGCGACCAAGGAAGTGGCCCAGCAGCCCAGCCGGCTCCACGTACACGTACATGTCCACATCCTTCAGCTCACTGCTGCTAGACATGCGCTTCGCACCCCAGCCGAGCATCTGAGCCATTGGAGAGAGGAAAGCGGAGAGGGATGAGGGATAGGCACGGTGCGCGAGGCCCTTTTCTCTCGCCTGCTGTGTAGTGCGAGTTCGCCGGCTACCTGGTACCGCCTCTGCGTAGGCGGAGTCGTGCACAGATAAGAATGCATGCGGCGGGCGACCAAGTTCGCGTGCGCGAGTGCAAGTGCGAGTGTGTTGCACAGCGGTAATTATCCGTGCGCGAGAGAGAGAAGATGGTAAAGAGGAGCCCGACGAAACAGAGCGTGAGATGCAGGAGCGGATCATGACAGGAAACGTGCGGGTCGAGCTCGTGCCTCACTAGGAGGTCGGTGGCGCCTTCTCTTCTCCAGCACGCCGCGGCCAACACGTGCCGGCATGAGGCCCCTGTCAGGAAAGCGGCGGTTTGCGATGCATATGAGCAGCAGCAACGCGGTGGAGCGCAAGGGAGAGAGAAGGCAGAGGGGCGGTGCACAAGAAGTACGGCAAACACCCTCACTGAAGACACCTCTGACGGACATCTATGCGAGCTCGAGGCGCGCGTGCTCGGAGCCTCCCACACACACACACACACACACACACACACAGATCCCACACGCACACAAGCACGCTGAGCTTGGCCTTGAAGGAGTTTTTCGTTTCAAGGGAGGATCAGCATGGAGACCGAGAAAGACGAGCGAGGCGTGCGGACTCACGCGCACGCCTGTATTTCGTGTACATACCGGAGAAGGCGCACGTGGGGCGTCCACGCGGCAAGGAGAATAACATGAAGGAGGGATCTGTACATCGAAGTGATCACGGCAAGACCATCGAATCGGTTCCTCTATGATGAAAGCGCCTCTCGCTCGCTCGGGGTCGCTGGTGTCTGTGCGCATCACCTTCCTCCGTCCGGGCAAGAGAGGCAAGAGAGGTGCTCAGAGCTGAGGAGGCACACGCCTCCTTTCGCTACACAGAGCACAGACACCACGCGCCACACATATGCAGCAGGCACGCACCCATGCCCGAGAGACACCAGGCCAAGCGCGCAGACCCACACAGCGGCAATGTCAAAAAGCAAAAAGAGGAAGTCGATGAGGCCACAGGCACGAAGAGAAAGCCGAGAGAAGGAGAGTGAACGCCAACACACGCACTGGTGCTACGCCGACGGCCTCCCCTCACCCTTCCGTCGCCTCCTTGCCGGTGGCTTCACCCCGCAACATGCACACTGCCAGCGATGAGAGCGATAAAAACGATGGCGCGCGGTCAGCAGCGCTGTCTTCTCGCACTAATAGATTGCCGTCTATGCGGAGAAGAAAAGCGGCTGCTAGCTCACGCATACACAGCCTGGAGACAGGCAACCGCCTATGCGCACATGGATGGGCGCCTGCACACCGACAGCCATGCATCGACGGCGTCCACCACATCAGCCCCACAAAGCAAAACAAAAAACTTAAGTAGAAACGGGCACGCAGTCCATCTCGCTACTCGTCTGTGGAGAGCAGCAGCGCCGTACCACGCTTCGTGTACGTCTCTGGCACCGCGTCGCCCGACTCCAGGTCCACCGCAACAACGTAGGAGGGACGTTCACGGGTGCCGGTGCGGATCGGGTACATGTACAAGGGACACTCGTACACACTCGCCGACTTTGCCTTGCCCGAGCGGAGCTTCGGCTTGAAGTGGATCACCGGCATCGGCACAATCAGCTCCATCGGCTTCGGCTCACAGAGCGTGTTCGCCTCCCCGTTCCACCCGGCGCCCTCGAGAAAGATTCCGCGCACGTACGCGCCCTTCTTTGGCCGATGGGCGATGGCGCGCTCCTCGCTCGGCAGGATGGCGTACTCCCAGTCGTACTGGTCGATCGAGATCTGGTCCCGGCGCGCCTGCTGCTGCTGCAGGCTCTTGAGAAAGCCGGTGGGGTATGTAAAGCCTGAGAGCCAGAACACCGTCGGCGTGCGCTGACTCCACAGCCGCATCTGATCCACGCGCTCAACGAGGTCCACCGCCCAGCTCGCCAGTGGCTTCAGACTCGGGTAGGCGCTCGTCCACGGCGGCGGCACGCGGCCGAGCAGCAGCGCGTTAAAAATGGCCTCCAGCTGCTCCGACATGACGATCTCGCCCTTCACGGCGCGGCGTAGTTCCGCCTTCTGCCGGTGAATCGTCTTCAAGAGCGCGTTGTAGCGCTGCACCTCCTGTAGGAGGCATGTGTTGAGGGCGTTGTCGCGGTCTCCCTCGGTTGAATCGTAGATGGCGGTATAGTCAAGCAGGTTCGGTGTGGCGGCCTTGCTCGGCTCCTCGATGGAGGCCAGGATCTCGAGACAGCGATCTTCCTGCGTGACCGCCTGCGCGCTGCCGCTGCTGCTTCCGCCGCCGTCGCGCACCAACGAGGTGTTCACGCTGATAAGGCAGTCTAGCAACGCCGTTGACTCTGCGATTCGACTGGCGATGTCGGCGTTCGCGTGCTGCCCAAAGGCCTCCGGCGGGTCGGTGATGGGAAGCTGGCCGCAGTGATTCTTGTACGCCAGCAGCGTGTTGCAGTCTTCCGGGATGCAGTATTCGTCAGCCGCCGCGAGGGGGTAGCGACTCTGCGTGATGGCGTCCGGGCACATGTACTGTGCCATGTACGTGTTCAGCACGCGCCGGTCCCAGTCGTCCGTGACGCGGCCGCCGTACGAGGCCTCTGCGATGAGGTAGCGGATGGTGACGAACGGAACGTCCTCGACGGCATCGGAGTGCATGTGACCAATATACAGCTGGATGATGTTCTCCGAGACGTCAAAGTCGGAGGACGTAAAGTCGTAGAGGACGTTGTAGCCGAGAGTGCCGTATTTGCGCCGCTCCAGCAGCACGCTATGGAAGAAGCACAGCGCGTAGAGAAGATTGCGGTAGATGAGGGGGTGTTCAGCGCTGCGGATCGCCAGGTCATCCTCACTGAACGTGTTGTACAGGCGCAGCATGTTCGCCTTGATCCCCTTCGGCGGCTCCGTTGTCATCTTGATGGAGCGCTGCAGCACGCCAATCGGGAACTGCGGCGTCGGCACGGAGCTCAGCCAGAGCCTGAAGTCGCGATGCGGATTCTGTTCAAAGATTGCGTCGATGATCTTCTCCAGCTCCACCAGCCATGACACCATTAGGTGGCAATTGGCGAGGAAGACCCACCCGCCCGTTTGGCTGTACTCTTGCAGGGCGCGCTTGGCGTTGTCACCCTGGCCCTGCCCCAGCGCTAGCACCTTCAGCTCACGACCCTCGCGCTGCGCCAGCGACTGCAGCTGCTTCGTCGGGTCCACGCCGTTAGAGAGCACAAAGATGAGCGGAATTGTGTTGGTGCTCTCATCGAAAGTGTCCTTGAGATTGAACACAGGCGGGTCCACGAATTGGCTGCCGAGCTGCTCCTCAATGAACTCGTAAACCATAAAGACGAGTCGGTCAGGGCGCAGGCAGCGCGTGAAGATCATGCGCTGCAGCGCATTGCCACCGCACCGCGCCTCCCACTCCTCCGGCAGCAGGGCCTCCTCGGGTCGCTCCAGGAGGTACCACGCGCGCCACTCATCGGGCTTCTGCTCAAAGTGAGCGGCGATGCCGTGGAAGGCGCTCAGCCGCTCCAGCTCCAAAACGTGGTCCCACGCACGCTCGGAGAGCCACGCGCTTGCGGGGTTTGGCAAGCGGCTCTGTTTGTCCAGCATCTGCGCCCCGCGCATCATGAAGACGTACTCCTCGATGTTCACCAACCCCTGCATCTGCAGGATGCGCATCGTCATGTGAAAGGCGAAGAGCAGCTTGTGGCGCTCAAACAAGCCGCGACACGTGTTCGTGTACACGGCGGCCGTGTGCCACTCGTTCAGCGTCTTGATGCGCTCCTCCATTTCGTGAGACACGATCTTCTCCGACGAGCGCCGTATACTCGTCTGGAACAGCTGAATGTAGGAGTCTAGGGCAAACTGGTACATGCTGTCGATGGCGCCGAGGTCCGCAAGGACAAAGAACAGCAACGAGGCACGCCGTGCGCACTCACGGTACTCCTCGCGGGCCTCGCGAATCTTCACAGATGTTGTCTCTGCCACCTGCAGCTGGTTCTGGATGTTCGCCGCCGTCACCTTGGCCGTCTGCAGCGTCTCGATGAGCCGCTGGTTCTCGAGGAGCGACACCTGGGAGGTGGAAAGCAGGTCGAGGATGTCCTCCTCCAGCTGCTTCATTTCTTTCTTGGCCGCAGCGGTGTGGAGGATGAGCTGCTCGTTCTCGTGTTCCAGCTCCGGCTTCTCCTTTTCCACCACAATCTTCAGCAGCTGCTCCTCCAGCCCCTGCTCCTTGACCGCAAAGTTCAGCAGGCACACCTTCGTGCACGTCTCCGGGGTGTAGTGCGGGTTCGGCAGTCGGGTGGTAATGTATAGTTTGAAGCCCTCCTTGAACTCGACGTAGTTGTCGCCGACCTTCACGAGCTTGCGCTTGCCCTTCATGATGAAGGAGCGCGACATGATGGGGTCGAGCAGGGGGTCGATCTCCTCCAGCACGTCCTGCAGCAGCAGCGGGCAGCCGAACTGAATCGCGTACTCGACGGTCTTCTGGAAGTCCGGCTGCTTCGGGTCAATGACCTTGAGACCGTTGTCGCGCTCCATCCGCTTCACCCACTTGATGGCCTGCTGCTGCGGGTCAATCATGAGAGGATAGCGAGGACCGAAGACGACCACGGCGCCGTTCTCCCTGCTGAACTCGTCCCCCGGAAGCCCGGCCTGCTGCCAGTCAAGCACCTCCGTCGGGTCAGCGAGGAAGTTGACGAAGTCGTAGTCTCGGTTCAGCGGCAGCTGCACCCGCCGCACCTCCTTCATCCAGCTCTGCCACAGCAGCTGCCGGTACTCGGCTGTGAAGGCCCCGCAGTAGCACATGAATGCGCACGCCAGGAGTGTCTCGCCGTTGATGTTCTCCAAGTCTAACTCAAAGCGTGCAATCGACTCGGTCCACCGCCCTCGCTCGCCCTCAAGACCGTCGACGATGATCTGGGCCTTGTTCAGCTTGTCCTGCGTCGCACGCGCCTCGGCCATGAGGCGGTTCTTTTCGGCAATGTTCGCCTGCAGGTCCGCCTCGAGCTGGCGCACCTCGTCCACGATCCTCTGCAGCTTCTCCTCCTTCTGGCGCAGCATCTCCTCCTGCGCCCGAACCTTCTGCTGCGCGTTCTCGTTCTTCACAATCTTCGGATGCACCTCCTTGTAGATGTTGCCGTACTTGTGGATCGCAATCACCCACTGGCACAGCCCACCCGCCGCCTTTGACACGGCGCTCGCCGCCGCCGGCGTAAAGTCGTTGCGCTTCACGTACTTCTCCAGCGCGTTGAGCAGCTTCTGATCCGTCATGTCGTGTGTCTCGTGATACGTCTTGAGCATGTCAATGAACTTGGGTTCGCTCAGCGACTTCTTCGCCTCGTCCCAGTCGAGCTTGCGGTGCAGTGCGGTCTGCACCGCCTCCATCACCGTGCGAATCATCACAGCAGGCGTCTTGTAAGACTTCACCTCGTTGATGTCGCTCTTGTCCAGCTTGTCCAGCGCCGCCTGAGCCTCCAGCAGGGTGGGCATGGCTCGGTCGAGATCGGCCTGCGCCTCGGCCTGGTCCGCCAAGGCGGCCCGCTTTGTCTGCTCGATCTTCACCTTCTCTGACGCCACGAGAGTCTGCTGCTCCTCGGCGATGTGCTGCCGCGCTTGGATGCTCTCCGTAGCCCTGCTCACTTCGGCCGACTTGGCCTGCAGCCGTTCGTCCTGCACCTTGAGAGCCTCGCGCATCTCGCTCACCGTCACCTTCGTCTCCTCCAGCTTCGACATACCGTTGGCGAGCTTGTCGCGCTGCTCAATAATGTCGATACGCTTGCTGTGCAGCATCGAGCGGAAGCCGCGGACGAGGTCAATAAACGAGGACGGCGTCACGTACGTGTGGCGGCGGATCTGCACCCGCATCTGCTCCGCCCTCTGGTTCGTCGTGTCGTGAAGAAAGACGAAGAGATCGCTGATCGTCTCCAGCAGCTCGTCCGACTCCGCGGAATCGTCGCGCGAGTCACGCAGGTAGCGCAGACCCACCTCCTTGAGCGCCGTGTTCGGCCATGCGTAGTACCAGTCGATCGACGTGCACGACACCAACGCTGGGAACTGACGCAGGCGCACGCGGAAGAGCTTGTGGGCAGGAGACATGGCGATGACGAGGTGGAGATGCTGACGGGCTTGACGGACAAAAAAGTTGTACAGCTCATCAGGCGAATCGCGGCACCCGCTCAGAAGAGCCAGCTTGTGCACGTCGTCGTTGATCTGCTGCAAGTCGTCCTTGGCGAACAAATTGGGCACCTCTCCGGCGGAGAGCATGTTGTTAAGGTCCTCGAGGAACGACGAGTCGACGAGCTGCGTGTCGGCGATGTAGAACACCTTCTGCTGCCGCTTCACACCGCACGCCTTGTAGAGAGTGCGCAGATCCTCGTGGAAGCGCTCCTGGTCGTACTTCTTGTGAATCTCGATGGTGAACATCGAGTACCCGGCGAGGTACGTGGCGAGTCGGCTCAGCGAGTTGCGGCCGCTGCCGCCGAGACCCACCAGCAGCGCATTGCCCTGCGGCTGGCGCAGCACGCGGTGAATGCGGCACAGATGCTCGAGCGCGTCTGCGAAGAAGACGAGGTTCATCGGCCGCGCGCCAGGCTCGGTGTTGTAGTTCTCAAGCCTCTCCTCCACGATCTGCCGCAGCTGCTCCATCGACGGCACCAGCTTGTATTTTGCCATCTCGTCCTGTTCTCCGTCTAGGAAATCGACGAAGATCGGGCTCTCGCTCTCCGACAAGGCCTGTCCTCGCGAATCCTTCCCGCGCGCCTTGAGCATGTTTGCCCACTTTGTTTGGAACACGTTGTTCAGCTTGTCATTGAGCAGCTGCCGGAACCACACCTTGTCGGCCGGATCGTTCATCCGGTCCGAGAAGACGCGCTGCGACTCGTGCACCCACAACGCCACGAGGTGCTCCTTACTCGTGATTCCTTCCAGGTAGCAGCCGTAGATACCCTGGAACACCTTGCTGAGGTCGCGAAGAGTGAAGAGGTAGTGCGACTTGCTTGGAATGGGCAGGAGATCGGTAGATACCTTCATGTACACCTCGATGGTGGCGCGCACGATCGCGTCCACGTAGCCCTTGAGGTCGATGTAGGGGGCAAAGCGGTGGCCCAGGATGGCAGAGTAGATCCTCACCACCACGGGCTCCGATGGGAACGCCACGTTGAACACGTTCAGCTTGCTCAGCAGCCGCTCCGTGATGTCGGGGCGGCCATACGTCATGCAGCACAGCAGCTGCATGTCATTCACGAGCCGCTTGGAGCGCGTCGTGCGGTCGTACCAGTAGCCGTTGTCCATCCACTGCCGCAGCAGCTCGAGCGGCGGCTGCGCGCCGAAGATCTCCTTGGATGGCATGTTCAGGTCTTCGATCAAGCACACCATGCGGCGCCCGCCGGGCGGGTTGCACACCTTCTTCGAGGTGTGCTCCATACGGCCCTCGATGATGTCCTGTACGTTCTTCGCCGTCGTCTGAGCAGAGAAGTGAAGGTGCGTCGCGACGTACATGTCGGCAGGGAGATCGTGCAGCACCTGGTTCGCAATGAGCGACTTGCCTGTGCCGGTGGTGCCGACGAGCACCAGCTGGACGCTGCTGAGCACGAGTTGCGAGACAATGTACGAGTATCGAATCATATCCACCGTGGGAACGATCTGTTCGTAGTACGGCGTGTCCGACGGCGGTGCGAACGGCTTCTGCACGTCCGGGTGTTCCTCCCACCCGACCCAGCGCAGCGACGACAGGTCCGGGAAGTACTCGAAGACGGTCTCCATCGAAGGGAAGGAGGAGTCCATCTCTCGCACAAAGGCATCGAGCTTGCGGCGGGAGTCGACTGTCAGGCTGCCGCCCACGGCCCAGATGAGGCAGAACATCGCCATCATGCGGAGCTGCGGCAAGTAATTCTCGCCCGCCTGCGCTGCCTGGTAGTGCGTTCCACCGGGCATCACCGGGGCCGCCTCGGTATTCGCCAACGCGTCCAGCATCGTGGTAAAGGAGCGAATCGTGTTGAACTCCGTCGTCGGGATCAGGTCAGCGCACTCGCTGCGCTTGAACTGCAATGCACGAGTCAGCGCCTCATCTACGAACGTCTGCAGCTCGCTGATGGTACTGTCTGGCTTGGGTGCGTTCATGGCCACCTCGAAGTCGCGGCGCGACTGCAGCCACGTGCTCACGAACGGCCTCCAGGTGAGATCCTCGACGCTGAAGTACACCATGCCGCACCGGGACACCGTGGCCGGCGACGCCTGAGACAGGTCCTGCACCTCGAACAGCATACGCACGGTCGGGTTCATGTTGATACGCTCGCCGGAGTTCAGCGTCAGCATCCTGTTGTCGTCCAGCACGGTGTTCATGCTCTCGATCCATAGCGTGTCAACGGGGCCGTCAAATAGCAGCCACTTGTAGTTGGGGTCCGTCGCGTCGCGGCAGATCTGGCGCATGAGATCCGACAGGATGCCGTCCTTCCACTCGCGCGTCGCTTGGTTGTAGCTGCCGTACAGCTCGTCCAGCGTCACCGACTTGGGGTTCAGCAGCGAGACGCGCACCGCCTCGTACGGGCCGTCCACGCCGGCCTCCTTCAGTCGCCGCAGCGCCCCCGCTAGCGTTCTCCAGGTGATCGTCTTGCCAGATGCGGTGCGGCCGACCACCATCACGCCGTGGCGGGTGTGCAGGGTGTCCCAAAGGTGCAAACACTTCGTGATGATGTGCTCGCTTACCTGCAGCTTCTCCGCCTCCAACTCATCGACTGTCGCCGCCCGCAGCTCTTCCAGCCCAGCCCCTTGAGGCGACACACCCGGAAACAAGTCGCCGAGCATGCTGAGAAACAGCGGCACGTCCTCCTTCACAAACTTGGGCAAGTTCATGTCCTTCATGGCCTTGAGGCAGAGCTGCTGCTCCGTACCCGGGAAGTTCTCGCGCTTCAAGTTACCGGCCTGCACCAGCACCGCCTTGATGTTGCGTAGGGAGAAGTCGTAGTGGTCCTGCTTCGACAGCTGCTTTTCCATCAGCTCATAGAGGATGGACACCTTCTTCGACAACGACTCCGACTCCTCGAAGCCCTCCGATAGCAGCGTGATCTCGCAGATGAGCGTAAAGTCCGGCACCATCATCGAAATGGGCCGGAGCAGTGCCTTGAGGTTGTCCGGCAGTTCAGAGCGGCCGGCGTAGCCGGGGTTCATGGTGACGAAGAGGCCACAGTTCACGTTCAGCGGGATCTCCGTTCCTTCGAAGAGGAAGTGGCGTTTCTGCTCTGACACGGCCGACAAGATGGACATGATCTGCTGCGCTACGACCGAGAGCACCTCCACCTCGATACGGTTGAACTCATCGAAGCAGGACCACGCGCCAGTTTGAGCAATGCCGCTCAGCATGCGGCCGACAGAGCGGTAGTCGAGGCCGTCGGAGCAGTTGAAGACCATCACGTACTTGCCAATCGCCTTGCCCAAGTCCTTCACCGTCTCCGTCTTGCCCGTGCCGGCCGGGCCCTGCGGCAGTCCACCACGGAACAGCTGCAGGGCCGTTGTCAGCGTCATGTAGGCACGATCGGTCAGCCCCGTCACTACGAGACGGCCGCTGTTGCCAAGGTACTCGTAGTCGTACCGCACCACCGCGCTGGTCTGACGTACCACGCACGTTGGCTCGCCGGAGCCTGCAGTGATGACGGCGCTGGCGTCGCTCATGCCCGCTTCGCTCGCGACTTCACTGGTCGACCCTGCGTTCTCCTGGTAGAAGCGCAGCTGCCGTGTCCACTCAAAGTCCTCCAGCAAGTGCACGCGGTGGGCAAGGAGGTGGCGCAGGATGTCGCGAGAGTGCACCTCGATGGTGACAAGCGCCACGAGCTTGTTGCGCTGCAGCCGCGACTGCGGCTGGCGTACCATCTGGCAGTATTTTCGGATGAGACTCTTCCACTTCTTGTACACCTTGTAGAGCGGTGAGGGCTTTCGGCGGGAGAGGCTGAGGCCGTTTTGGTGCATGTCGCCGTACTCCGCGATGGCGACCTCGGTCTGGAAGGTCCAGTTCATGCATGCAGCCGTGATGAGCGCCTGCCCTTCATGCTGCTCCACCCACTGTCGAAGCTTGTCGCGGTTGATGGGCCGCCGCGGGATGTAAACGTTGTCCTGCAGGTCTTTCAGAGTTGTGTTCAGGCACGACTTTATCGTATCGCGCATCTTGACCTCGACGCGGTGCAGCCAAACCTCCACAGGCAGGCCGTCCACCTGCAGCGGCGGGCTGAACGGCACCACCTCACCATCGACGGCTGACATGCCCCCGGCAAAGATGCGGTTGTTGCGACCCTCCTTCAGCGCCAGCCGGTAGAGCCCCTCGAAGCACTTGCGCAGGTGCGGCTGCACCTTCTCTGGGTCCTTGGTGTGCCCGAGGATCTCCAGCAGGTCGTCGTTGGAGAGAAAGTAAAAGCGCGGGAAGCAGCGGCGGCGGTCCTCCAGAAATCCCTCCAGGCTGCGCTGGATCAGCTCGAGGTCAGAGTTCATGCTGTTCAGCTGCTCCAGCAAGTTGTCGCGGCGCGTGCTGCGGACCACGTTCGCGTCGCTGACAAGGCGGGCGATGATGGAGAGCCAATGCGCGTGAATGGAGTCAAACTTCTTCGACTCGGCCACGAGCTTGCGCTTGATGTCCTCACTGCCAATGAAGATGCTCTCGAGGTACATCCACTTGGTCTGTACCGAGAGTAGCCCTTCGATCGTGTCCGCCACCTGCGACAAGTGCTTCTCCCACATCACCACGCGCGGGCGGAAGCTGTCGACGAAGCGGGACATCTTCACCGAGCTCAGCATCATGAGGTGCTCCGTCAGGGCTGTGTTGATGTCCTCGACGGCGGCGATCTTGTGGTAGCCCTGGTGTGGCTCAATCGTGAAGCACGTCTCCTCCCAGACAAGCGCGATTTTCTCGAGGTCTGTCTCGATCTTCAGCTCCTCGCGGGCGGCGATGGCCATGTTGCTGATGAACTCCGCCTGCACCTCCACATGCGCCTCCATCAGCCGCTGCAGGCAGAACGACGTCTCATCCTCCAGCTCAAAAGCCGTATCCAGCTGCACCTTGAGCTGCTCCCAGTGACGGGGGCGGATGGCTGGCGTGCGCAAGTCGTCGATGATTGGCAGGATCTTCTTGATGAGGTCAATGTCGTCCTTCAGCCGCAGCCACACGTCCATCTGCTCCATCTCCTTGCGCAGCTGCAGAGCCTCACGCCGGGTGTCCTCGATGTCCTCCAGCATGCGCTCGCTGTTCAGCTTCATAAAGTACATGTGCTTCCACGCGTGCGTAAAAGCGCGCCAGCTCCTCACCAGCGTCCACAGCCGGCGCAGTACCTTCAGCTGCGCCTCCGCCTTTACCAAGTCGTCCAGCGGCGGCTTCTCCAGCGCGAAGATTTCGATGCCCTGCTGCAGGCTCTTTTCCAGCTCGCGGAGCGACACCGCCTTCCGCTCCAGCGTCTCCAGCTGGCCAAAGGCTGCCGCGGTGGTCAGCGCCCACGACGTCGGCGCCTCGTCGCGCACCTGCTGGTACAGCGCAAAGCTCTTCGAGGCCAGCGTGCGCAGCTCTGTCTCCACTTCCACACGAAACTGCTCCTTGTATACGTCGAGCTGCTGGCGGATCGCCTGCAGCTGCTGCGTGTACTTCACGAACGCCTCCGGCAGTTCCTCGCACCGCGTGACATCCGAAGGATCGACGCCGCCAAAGTTGTACGCCTCGCTCGTAATGAGGGCGAACTTCTGCGAGAGCATGTCGAACTGGCCCTCCACCGACGGCAGCGCGTCGAGGGCGACGGTGCACTGCCGCATCATCTCGCCCAGCTGGTCAAGCGTCTTGGGCTCGCGAGAGAGGGCCTCCGTCGTGAACTTGAAGGAATCGTACGTGTTGTCGAGCTCCTGCTTCACCTCGGCGTACAGTAGGCCGTGGTAGTGCTGAATCACAAACTGGCACTGTGCCCGGAACGTCTCCTTCATCTTCGTGAAGTCCAGCTGCAAGAAGAGCACGTCGGAGAACACCTCCTGCTTCTCGATACCCTCGCGGCGTTGGGCCACGTGGTCCATGTTGATGCGGTAGTCCTCGAGCTTCCAGCCCTGCTTGATACGTCGATCCTGCCGCTGCGTCGTCCACAGATTGTCCGTCGTGGAGGATTGGTGCAGCTGCCAGGTCTGGTTCAGCTTATCGCGCACCTTCTCGGAGATGCTCATGAAGGCTTCCTGAATGCGGCCCAGGGTTAGAATCGTGTCCTGGTCCCTCGTCATGTACTCGTAGTAGGAGCCGCGCAGCGCCAGCGACGTGGCGCCGCCGGGGTGGGCGTAGGTGACGGCCACCGTGTTGTTCTCGGTCAGCAACGCCTCCGTCTCGCTGGAGACGCGCTGCTGCAGCGACTCCTCCAGCCGTGGCAAGCCTCGAACGACGCCAATGATTGCCTTGCAGACGTCGTTCACGAGCTGCGACAGCTCCTGCACTGATGGCGTGGCGTGGATGACCGGCTTCTGATCCGCCGCCACGCTAATCATGACGCTCAGTCGGAACACGCGTTCGTCCAGTCGATCCTCGCTGCTTTCCTGCGGCAGCACCCGCTCCACCGTCAGCAACGACCGCTTCACCATCATCCGCAGAGCCTCCTCCACTTTGACGTCCACCCGCTCCATGTAATCGTGCCACTCGGCGCGCACCGTCTCGCTCACCATGTAGTCCTCTCGGAAGTACTGGAAGACAGTGTACAGTTTCTGCACCATGAGCTCGTGTATCTTCCTCACCTTCTGTACCACGGCAGCTCGATAGGCATTCTGCTTTTCGACGAACGCGTCAGGGGTGTAGATCACCTTCTTCTCCACCAGCACGGAGAGCGTGTCAGCGATGAGGCCGCAGTGGTAGTCGATGAAGGTGCCGCAGAACTTGAAGTCATCGACGATAGCCTGTACGCGGTCCGCCTGGACGCGGCACTCGCGCACAAAGTACTCTACAATGCCCTGCGAGTTCCAGCACAGCTTGTTGAGCCCTGGTACGTACTTGGCATCCATCGCCTCGATGCGCAGCGAAAACAGGCGCAGATCCGCGTTGCTCAGCGAGCGCACTGAGGCGTTGTGCAGG
The DNA here is from genome assembly GCF_000002875.2 of Leishmania infantum JPCM5. Lineage (NCBI taxonomy): Eukaryota > Euglenozoa > Kinetoplastea > Trypanosomatida > Trypanosomatidae > Leishmania > Leishmania infantum. Next base: position 624,733 of record NC_009407.2, on the reverse strand, counting down.
CGCACCGCCATCGACACGTTTTCGCGGTAGAAGCGCAGCCGCTCCTCGCGGGTGCACATCTCCGCAACCTCCGGCGGCACCGTCTCCCCCATCCGCTGCCAGTTGTGCGCCTCAGCAAAGAGCAGCAGCAGGTTAATCGGGAAGTTCACGTCGTAGAGTGGCGGATGCTCGAGGTCTATGCCGGTACCAGGTCGCTGCACGAGAAGGTAGACATCCAGCAGCTCCGCCGGCTTTGCTGGCACCTCGGACGTCCACTGGACGTACTCCTTGCGCACCATCTCGCGCAGCGTGCGGTCGAGTCGGTCGTACAGGTGCATGGCCTCATCCTTCTCAGGGGAGCTCGGCAAGGCGTAGCAGCGGCGCAGCGCGTCGTGTGCGCACGTGATAAAGCTCAAGCGGTTGGCAGCCCACGCCGCCTGACCAGAGAGCGGCGGGTGGCGGTAGAAGAGAGGTGGCACGCGACCAAAGTATCGCTGCACGTCAGCCCGCACAGACTTGATGTGCTGCGTGAAGAGACGGAAGACGCGGTCGGTGTTGCGGTCGAGCTGCATGAGGAGCTCCTCACTTTTGCTGATGAGGGTGAAGGCCTCGATCACCTCGGACCCCATCGGCACCGTCGTCACCGCGTCAAAGGCGGCAGTGATGATCTGACGCATCATTACCGCGAAGTTGTCGATGTCTGTCTTGAGGGCGCGGTAGTCGTCCACCCATTGTGTCGCCTTGACATCGAGCACGTTGTACGTGAAGTGACGTAGCACCTCCATTTTAGCCTTGAAGGCACGCTGGATGTCCATCAGCTGCGACTCCAGCTCAGGGCCCTTATTACCACGAAAGATGGGTAGCTTGCCTTCGAAGAGGCTGGCCGGCGGCCGTATCACGCCGTCCAGCTCCGGTACGCTGAGCGGGGAACCGGCAGGAAGCTGTTCCCGCACAAGCCCCGACAACTTGGTTCGGCGGCTCATGCGGCGATGGGAGGCGACGACGTTGCTGCAGCGCGCAATCGACATGGACACCGCCCCGTTCCCGCCGGCCTCGCCATCCGCCGTGCCAGTGAAGCCGAACTGGAGCTGGCTGAGGCAGATCTCTCGGAGGTTTTGGCACCGGTGGCGCACGAATCCGTCCATCTCGTTCAGGAACGACTCGTCAAGCTCCAGCTTCTCGCCTTTCTCAATGCGAAAGCGGCGCCGGGTAGCGACCAGCATGCGACGGCACTCCGTCAGCCACGCCTCACCAGCAACCATACTCTCCTCCAGCGCTTTCATGCTTTCTGCGACGTCGCCGGCGAAGATGGCACGCACGTTGATGCGGCTGCTGCACCTACCGATGATCTCGCTCGATACCATGCGCAGCAGCCGTGTGATGTGCTCCTTCTTGTAGAACTTGGAGAAGATCAAAATCAGCTGCACATTCTTGAGAACGTCCTGCACCAAGTGCGGGATGTCGCGCAGCTCCGCCTTGGCAAGACGCTCACACGGCTCGATGAGCGTGCACAGGTAGCGCAGGTTGTCGTACGCCTCCTCGGTTCCGCGCTCAATGTCGGTGCGAAGGCCGAGAAAGGGTTCGAGATAATAGAAAGACTTCGCGTCCTTCAGCACCTTCACGACAGCCGCCACATCGTCACGGTTCAGCTGCAAGCGAATGCTGCCCAAGTCTCGCGCCCGCGCCCGCCAGTACTGAATCTCCTCCAGCGGGCCGGCATGGCCTTCGTCGTCGGTGCTGGCTGTGTCGCGCTGGCTGACGACAGCCTTGATCTGCCGTGTCCAGTGGATCACCGTGGCCTCGTAGCGCTGCACGAGTTCGTGGTCTGCGTACGTGTCGCTCTTGGCGCCAGCGGCCAGGTCACCTGGCACGTAGAGCACTGTTTGCCCCTTCAAGCTGTTCACGTCCTCGACCACAGTTGCCATGAAGCGGTGCAGCGCCGTGTGCACATCCTTCTTGATGCTCGTCGGCCACTGGTTGTGCAAGAACGTCGGCAGAATCGTCTGGCGCACGGTGCGCAGGAAGCTGTCCAGTAGGTAGTTACCTCGGAACGTGCCCCACATGACGTAGTTCTCCAGCGTCTCGCGCAGCAAAGGCTTTTCAGCGTCGAGGCGCACAAAGTAAAGCACGTCCGTGCTAGCACCGGTCAAGTTGCCGCGGAGGGAGAGCTCAGGAAGGCCAGGGACGATCTGCAACTGCGGGGGCTGCGGTCCGCTAGAAACGCCCCAGTCGCTTCCATTCGAGGCTCGGCTACCGTCGGCGCCGGTGAAAGCAAAGTACGAGGACGCGGCAGTGCCGTCAACACAGTCTTCATCATCGCTGTCGGGGTGGCTGCGGTTGAGACCTATGCCGCTGCCTTTCGTCTGCCGCCGGGAACTCAGCTTGGAATTTCTGGCACTGCTGCCGTTGTTGAAGGTGCGACGGCCCGCAGCTGAGCGCCGCTGGTGAGCAGCCGTCACGGCGGGTTCGGCGTAGTAAGCGAACAGCACACGGTACTGCGCGTCTTCGCCCATGAGGAACTCATTGATCAGAAAGTAGTGGTGATCTACGAGCTCGCTGGCTATGGTACATCCAAGGGTGTCCTGTAGGCGCCGCTCCACCCACTGCACGCAATCCTGATTCGCCTCTGTCATCGCCATCTTCGCCTTCCTGGGGTGGCGGAGGGATGGAGGCAGGGGTGCAGTGCGGTGCGGCCGTGAGCGGCAGCCCTTGTGAATCTAAAGGCTGCAAGTGAGCCACGGAGCGAAAAAAGAAAGAGGGGCCCTGTGGCGGAGGAGGAGGCGAGAGGGGAGTCTGGCAGGGCGTACGCCACAACCATGCGCACGCACGCGCCAAAGCGGGCAGCAGAAGATCGAATGAAAAGGAGGACTGCGCACCCGCACGCCGGCGCGCATGTGTCTGCGTGTTGGGTGTCCCCGTCGCTACTTGCGCGGGCGCGGAGAGAAAACAGAGAAACCAACGAACAAAGAAAGAGAGGAGGGAGGGGGAGGGGGCCGTGTGGTGAGCTCTTGTTTTCGCTCTTGCCGAGCGGCTGATGATGGATGCGTTCGTGGGTGGGTTACAAAAGGAGGCGCGGCACGAGAGAGCGAGTAGGCAACGCACGGCTCCTCAACTTTCTGCCTCTCCTGAATCGTCGCCTCCGGCCTCTGATACGTCACAGTACTGCGCAGCAAGGCACGACTGCCGCTGCCTTCTCGGTTGCCGCTTCGCGTTGATTTCTCTGCAGTGCTGAGAAAGTGAGATCAGCCAGTTTGCAGCTCGCACTGCACGCGTCTCTTCCGGCCCGCTTTCTATAATAGTGGATGGCTGCGTGTCCTCGTGGACCTGCTGCTGCTACTGCTGCTGCTGCCACTACACGGACGGCAATACGTGTAGGCATACAGAGACAGACGGGCACTCACACTCAACCACGGAAAATGTGGCGGGTGCACAAGCGCAGATCCAACAAATAAAAGCAAAGAAGAAGAGTATGCGCGCTTGAGAGAGTGAGCGATGAAGTGACAGGTTAGAGAGACACGCGTACGCCTCTCCACAGTGCTTGCGTGCGGTGCCGTGTGCGTGCGGTGGTGGGAGCGCACTGCACCGCCAAGCCGGGACAATAAAAAAAAAAGAAGAGCTGCGCGGGCGTTCATGAACGCGGGGGAGGGAGGAAGAGGGGGGCCATACGCGCCCGTGAGTGCGCGGGTGTGAGAGACGCAGTGAAGAGGGTGGGAAAAGGAGGGAAGAGATGGCAGCACGAGAGAAAGGGAGAGAGAGATGCAGCAGCAGTCGACTGGCGAAAGGCCCAACTCGCACGTCGCCCGCTCATACGCACACGAAAGAAAAAACAAGAGAAGGGGTATGAGAGAGGCATAGAGGCGAGAAGGTGGTGGTGCAGCAGCACTGACGCAATGCCGCCTTCCTCACCCCCCCACACACACACACTCCGCCAAGTCCATCTTGCGCACTGCACGCGGCATACGCCTCTCCAAAAGAAGAGGAAAAAGACAGGTGCGATGAGCTCGACGAGGATACAGACGCCGCAGCGCTGGGAGGAGGAGGAGGAGGAGTAGTGCCCTCGCCCCTTCTCTCTCGCCCTCCCTGCGCGTCTGTGCGCACTTTCTTATCTTTGGCTTGCGCGCGTATGCGTGTGCGTCTGTGTATTTATTCTTACATGTCATGTCTGCATGGGGCTTCCTCTTCCCTCCCTCCTTAGATATAAGTTGGTGTTTTATCGGCATTTCTTTGGTGTGCGGAGGAGAGGGAGGGAAGGGGACATCGCCGTCGCTCGCCCGCCGCGACAACGGAAGGGAAGAAGAAAAAGGAAGCAAAATGAGAGGGCGGCGAAAACGCCTGCGCTCCCCACACGGGGAACGGAAGAAGAGAGGGGGAGGCAGGCGCAGCGTGGTCTGCCATTGTCAAGACCGAGTTCATATGCGCCGCTACCCTTCACCTGCGCGCCCTTCCTCTTCTTCGTCTTTCGGTTGTGAAAGGACGCCGAAAGCCTGTCCGTGAAAAAGCGCAAGAGTGCTCGCCTGCATGTGCAACCTCGAAAAAGAAAAAGGTAGAGGAAGGGGTTGGGGCAGGAGACACGATGCTGGCAGACGAGACGCGAAACGGAGGACAGTGACTAAGAAAAGAGAGCAGAGGTACAGGGGAGTGTAGTGTGTGCAGCTGACGGTAATCAACGCGGATGCTCACTCTCGAAGCGCTGGCACAGCTCTCATATGACCTCCCACCACCGCCCCACCCCCTCTATATAGTATCGTACCCCTCAGCAGAGGAGGAAAGACCGAAGAGCAGGCAGGGCGGAGCATAGCACGGCAGAGAAGAGCCAGAGACGGAGGTGGGGGGTCTGGAGTGGAGCAGAGCGGGCAAAGGACGAAGGGAAAGACCGTTGAGGCAAAACAGCAGTTAGAGAAAAAAGAGGACGAAAGTAAAGGCAAACATATCAAAGGAAAACGTGTGTGTGTGTGTGTGTGTGTGTAAGGGACGGGATGGAGACGGCGGTGGCGGTGGCGGTCGGTAGGGGAGGGGTAGCTGAAGTGTCCCATCTCACGCCTGCGAAAAGAGGGTGGAGTGTGCGTGGCACATGCGTGCCAGCTGACGTACGCCTCCCCCTCCCCCCTTCCTACGTCCATATTCGCACACACGCACAGAGAGCAACATGCAAACAAAGAGGAGGCGAGCAAAGGAATGCGTGAAAAGGAGAGGACGCGCTCAGAGCGCGAGGCACACGCATGCAGGCAGGTCAAAAACAGAGAGAGAGACGTACACCAGGTCCACCGAAACCTGCATCCTCTTCGAATTAACTGGCAGTCCACCATCCCCTCCCTTTCACGCTTTTCAGTTTTTGCGCTCTCGCCAACACTGGCTGCCGTTTGCTTGATGTTGCTGATGTTGTAACAGCTGTAGAGGAGGGGGAAGGAAGGAAGAAAAGAAAAGACAAGACGGCGACTGAGCCGCGCGCACACACAAGAAATACTAGAGAAGTACAAGGGGCCTCGCCCAGAGACGCATGCGCCCATTCGCGCGCAACTGCCCCACACGCATGCCCCTCCGTCTTCCATCAACGGCCGACGGCATACGAAGACATGACCAGTCAGGGCGCGAGAATGGCGTGGGCGTGAACGTGAGCGTGACGGTGTCCAAACCCCATCTTCTCGGAAACATAAAACAAAAAGCACAAGAAATTTATATGCGTCACTATAGCGCATGCGTGCTCGATAAGGTGGCCGATCCTTCTCTTATGCGCCCACCTTCTTTGAGCGACGCGCGGCGGCCTCCTCCTTGAACCGACCTGCCAGGAAGCCCTTCTCCTCGTGATATGACTCGTACACGGGGTCCACATACTTGGGATCGCCAGCGCGCAGCAGGGACGATAGGTGATGCGTCTGCTCGGCAGGGCGGTACGATCCACCCAGGCGGTCCCATATAGTCGTGTACTGGCCGTAGTCGCAGTTGGACAGTTCGTGGTGGATCGTGTGATGGCCAGTTGTGTTGATGAAGTGTCCACCAAAGTCAACCTGGTCGTGGATCGAGATCGTCCAGAAGTTCACCGCCAAGAATAGCACAATGAAGAGGATGTTGTGGAGGGGAAATAAATAGACAAAGACGTAGTACGGAACGCCCTGGCCGAAGCCGTCAACAGGGTTAAAGGCGTGCGACGAGAAGGGCGTTGTGTACTTGTATGTGTGGTGCAGTTTGTGCACGTGCTTGTAGATTATCGGGTGGTGCAGCCCGCGGTGGAAGCAGTACACCATGAAGTCGGTAAAGGCGAAGAACAGCACAGGCGACATCAGGAAGTACGCCCAGCCGTAGTCGGAGATGTTGTAGTACAGCTTGCTGTACCCACGGTGCGAGAAGGTGGCCGCCGGCATCATCAAAAACGCCATGAATGGGATCGAGCACACCGCAATCCAAATCTCGTGCCGCACCTGCTCATGCAACTCGCGAGCATCGTCGGGATCGATCGTCTTGGGAAAGAACTGTCGCTTCAACTTGCGAAAGTACGTGAAGTAGGAGATGGAGGCGAAGAACAGGTACATGGAGATGCCGCCACTGGTGAGGATAAGCCAGAAGACAAGCATCTGATGCATCATCTTCTCCCGGTCCACCGGGATGACGGAGGTGAACAGGCGAAAGGCGAAGTCCATGCTTTCGAATGAGCCGGTGCGCGTAAGGTGGTGGCTGTATCATGGAAGGCTGTCCCGCTCAGGAGGGTGCTGGCAAGAACAAAGCGGTGGTGCGGGGAAGCAACACCTCAAGGAGAAGAACGGCGTACGTCGATGGAGCGGCTCGAAAGCCGCGGGCGGCTTGGCGGCGGTGCTGTACGGCGGAGTGACGATGTCGTCCAATCGGAAAGCGAAAAGGCGAAGACTTGAGAGGGTATATACATATATATATATATATGTGTTCCTCAAAATGTGCGGGCGACGCGCAAGGTCGGTTGGGTCTGTGCGTATGTGTGCGCGCGCGGAGGCACACGCCAGCAGTGAAGCTGCGTGAGCGTGTCGAAGGTTGCTGCTGCTGTGTCCAGAGGGCGTCTATATTGCTCCCGCGTTATCCGAGAGACCTGTGAGAGAGTTCACCAATGGAGAAGGAAAGCCAGGTGAGGGGGCGAGTTCGTCGCAGACACGCACGAGCCGACGTACGGTGGTGGGTAGGTGGATGGGAGGGTAGAGACTCTTACACACAGCGGGATGGATGGATGGATGGGGGGGGGGGCAGCGACTGGAAAAGAAATCAAAACTTTTTCGGGGAAGACGTGAAGAATGAAAAAGGGGAAAACAGGAGAGGATGATGATGGAAAGGATGCGGATATGCGGGATGCGTTTGCTTTCGTGGGCATACGCTCTGCTGGGGTGTGTATGCCGTCGGCGCCGCAGAAGAATCGGAGAGCCGTGGAAAGGGGGTTTGATGGGTGAGGAATAGCGGAGGGAGGGGAGGGGAGGTCGAGCGCTACATTGGAACACGGAGAAACGCGCACGCGCATACTCGAGAGACACACAAAACGAAGAGTTGGTTTGCCGATCAAGTGCGCGAGAAGCGTTTCGACGCAAAGACCATCGGAGAAGGCGATGAGCTCGGAGAGGCTCAGTTGATTTCGCTGCTCGCAGACTCGCGCGAGCGGCTCCTTGGGGCGGTGAAGAGATAGTGTCCCGTTCGCACAAAATGCCCAGTGCAGTAGCCGGGCAAGCGCCTCTTTATTAGATTTGGGGAGGGGAAGAGACTCGCGCGCGCTGCTCTCTCTCTCTTCGTCTGCCTTCACGTTTCACCCTTGCAGTCACTTAACTGAAACCTGAGCTGCGCTGTGGCGCACACATACACACATGGGTACGCAGCCACACAATCGCAGATGCATCGCCAACACACGCGCCTACCACCGTATCGCGTCCGTTAGAGAGAACAGAACAAAACACGCAGACTTTGTGATGAGGGAAGGAAGGGATGGAAGAAGAGGAGCGAAGAAGGCAGCACGGCACGAGCTTCAGATTTGACCGCTGATGCGAACCGCTCGTTACAACCCCGCACATATTCGAGTAGCCTCCGGTCTGATTCCGCGCGTGACGACCGATAACCGACTTGGTTACCCCTACAAGGGCCGCAGAACCTCGCAAGGGCTGATGACGGGCGGCTGCTAACACCACAGCTAAACTTGAAGAGCACCGCCCTACTCAGATGTGGGTGGGCGAGTGAAGAAGACAGAAAAGAAAACAAGCAATCACAAAGGAAAAGGGACGAGAGTGCGTTGAGCCAGCGGCTGTGTTGCACGTCTAATTTGTTGGCGTTGGTGACAGCGAGTACAGCCGCAATAACGAAAACGAAGGAAGAAAATAGAGCGGGAGGGAGGTGCTGACATATCGTGCATTACCGTCCCATAAAAGTGGCCTCATCCACACCCCCGATCTCGCCCCTCCACGCACCGAACGAATGCCGCTGGCCACTTCCAAACCCTTCCGTTCTCCATCCTCGCACGAGCTGAGCACCGTTCTGCTTCCATCACGCACAAGTAATCGCAGCAACAACGATATCCAGCGCACGCGAAGCAGAAAAAAATGGAGATGAGTGGAAGGGCGGAGAGAAACACGCACGTACACGCACACACACACACACGACCACGCAGGCGCAAAACGAGAATATATATGAAGGTGGTCCTGAAGAAGAGGGAGCAGTCGTGGTTGTGGGAGGGGGAAGCAGAACGGCAGAAGGGGCAGCACGCGGGGCTACAACGCACACACACACACACACACTGGAGCTAAAAGCTGAAGGGGAGGTGAAGAAGCTGACAAAATGACGCTCGCTTCGTGGCCGCACCCCACCACAACAACCGCCTCGCCGCCGCGGTACAGATCCTGACAGCACCGGCATTCCTCGTCCCCACTCCATTCGACCCTTCAAGTGAGGAAGAAGTCAGTCCGCGACGAGCTCAATCAAGATAAAGAAGAACGACGCGAGCGCCACCATACCCACCAGTGACCACTTCACAAGCCACAGCCTCACTAGTAGCTCGGCCCTTCTGCCCCGACTGCCCGCAGTTAGCACGGAAGAGGGCTTCGTTGGCGACCTCGCGGCAACTCCTCCGGCGAACGCAGCTCTCCCTGATGTTGCGGACGCCTCCTCAGCGGCGCGCACGCGATGCCGCTGCCGAGAAATAAGCGCTCCTTGCAAGTAGCTGGTGAAGCGCCGGCCCACCACACTCGTCAAGGACGCCGGCCCAGGGGACCCCGCTGCCGTCGTGCCAGCAACCGCCGTGGCGTTAGACCGCCACCACAACCATCGATCGCTGCCTTCGTTCACGAGTTTCGAGCCCGTGCGACTGTCGGCGGCGCTCCAGCCTTCGCTATATCGAGAGAACTGCTTCAGCGCCGGCTTGGGCAGGGGTTGGCCCGGCTGGTAGGTTGCAGTAGCGTGGGTTCCCGAGGTACTGCTCCACGAGGAAGCGATACCCGTCGCAGACGCCGTCGTCGCGGAGAGAGCAGAATGGAAGCACACACCACCAACCTCGGTGGTCCTCATGTCACTGCTGCCCGGGCTTTTAGCCGGGGCGAAGGCTGGCGTCGCCTCGATGCGTCCCTCTTTCTTGTTGAGGTGCAGCGAGAACAGCGAGGCGCCGCTGCTTTGAGCAACCGGTGTCGCCGACCGGTCGAGTGACAGCGAAGACGACGCCGGGCGCGTCGCCGCCCCACCGAGGGAGGGACCGAGCTGCAGCTGCCCATGGGGAGACTCAGATGACGCGCTCAGGGCGGACTTGCTGTTGCTGCTGCTGTTCGCGGAGATCGCCGGCCTTTGATCGGCATCAGGCGGCGGCGGCACAATCGAAGAGGTTGATGGGCAAAGCGGAAGCCGCGCTCTGGCATCATCGCTGCACCGCAGAGACGCCGTCAGGCCATCAGCAACTGAGAGACCATCTCTGGCAGGATCATCTAACAAGAAGTGCACGCGGCGATTGAACGCCGGCCTGGGAAAGCCGCTCACTCCTGTGTCCGTGCAAGACGAGCACGCGGAGCTCTCGCGGCGGCTGCGGTGCGGGTGACTCGGGTCCTCCACGGAGATGGTGGACGCTACGGAAAGAGACGCATATGAATCCTGCCGGGAGCGGCCACTGCGGTGGCGCGACACTCCGCTAGGCGACTTTAGCGGGGCTTGGCGCATCAGGGATAGCGGCGTGGTCACAACCTCTAGCTGCGCCACTGAAGAACTTGACGACGTCTTCGACTGTGTGGCGTTCAAAGCCGCTGAAACGGGTGCCGCTTCGGCAAGCGGCGTCGGTCGAGTCAAGCTGAGACGTGCAGGCTTGCTGATCGAAACGCTGTCCATGCTCGTAGCGCTGCTTGTGTTTTTGATGGTTTTGTTCGCGTTCGCACTGTTGACCGCCAGCGTGAGAGGACTAGAGGAGTAGTCGATGATCAGCGGGGTGCCGTTTCTGCTGCTCGGCCCCCCGGGTCCGCTCGCATTGCTGCGGTCCCCCTCATCTGACGCAATGGCGCTGCGGGCGATGCCGGCCGCCTCAGCTAACATGGCGCCTGGCCCGGTGCGAAAGCACCGAAAGGAGGCCTCTGAGGTCATACCGACCCCGCCACTCCGCTTCCGCAAGCTGCCCCGCTGCTTGGGCGGCCGGTCTACGCTCCGGCTCTGGCTGTGATCGAGGGTACTACTATCGCGCGGATCTGGCGTACGCAGGTGCGACGTGACGAGTGCTTCTTGCGTCTGTATGTTTATGGCAGCGATGGAACAGAAAGTGGGGTCTTGCAGTGCGCCGCGGTGCCCTGCTGCTCTGCTGGCGCTTTCTATCGCCACCGTGGTCGACGGCGATGTGAGTGGTGACGAGGTTGCCCGCCTCGGTAAGCGAGACGGCGGAGGCGGTTGCAACGCCTTCGGGGTGCTGCGGCGTATGCTTCTATCCTCGGTGGAGCAGAATCTCCGATCAGCCGACAAGAGGCTCTCTGGCGAGCTGTGAAGACTTAGTATTGCTTCGTGCATTGGTGCCTCGAATCGGCTCTCGTGCCGCTGAGAATCCGAAAGGTATGCCCTACCACGCCGGCAGTGTACGAAACGGCGGCAGATGGATAAGGGCCCGCCTCCAACCTCTGCTGTGGTGGTTGAGGCGCTGTCAGAGAACGAGTCTGTCGATGTGGAAACTCAAGGCGATAGCAGTGCCCCACTGGGCGCAGCCGTTTTTGCGTATGTCGTCGTTGTGCGTCCTCTTTGGTCACACTCCGCGCGTGGCAGTACCACCGCTGTGATCCTCTGTAGCGCCGAGCACGGCGGATGTGCAGTTCCGTCGAAGTCGACAGAGATGGCGGCGCTGATGAGAATCGTGTACTGGTCACAGCCGTGCAGCCTAGCCCATGCACAATGAGACACGCGGCTTTGTACGTGTGTGCGCCTCGGGGGGCGGGACGAATCGAGGTGTCTGCTGAGATGTACAAGCAGCTGCGCGCACACCGCACTTCGCTCTCTTGAGTGACGAGGGCTTTCGGGGGAGGAGGAGGGGGGATGCTTCTCTAGGCTCTGGTTGCCGACGATTGTGGGGTCAGGGACGATGACGCCAAGAGAGCGAAAGGAGTGGAGAGGCGCGGCAGCGGCAGATGAGCACCGGCTGACGCGATCACAAAGTGAAATGAAAAAAAAAGGAAAAGAGAAGCAAAGGAAAAGCGGCAGCGGTAGTGGGGTAGGAAATGAGGCAGACAGACAGACACGCGAGGAAAGATGGTGGTGCGGTGGTGCGAGGGGGGGGGGGTCGAGGCAGGAATGGAAGGGGTGGCGCACACACACACAACAATAGCACTAACAGCGTGAAGACAGAAAAGGAAAAAGAAAGTGACACTGAGCAAGTAAAAGGTGAGGCCGCTGTAAAGGTGACAGAAGGGAAGGAGGTGTGGGGAGGCTATCGTTGTGGCGCAGATGATGCAGATATGCGCGCGCAAGAGAGAAAGGAGAGAGTGCCCGCACCACGCGTGCTGTGACGCGTGCTGTGACGCGCACGACGCCCACAAGAGCAAAAAAAAAAGCACAGCGGAATGGCCCAATAATACGAGGTGCCCCCCTCCCCCAAAGCACATAACCTGTGGGGGTAAAGCCAGCACCAACGTTGAAAAGAAGAAGGGGGCAGGCAGGCAGGAGGGTCGTAATAGAGGGCACAGGGGAAGGCAGCCACGATAACCGCCCAAATACGCAAGAGAGAACAAATAGAAAGGCACAAGTGGAAGCAACAAAGGCACACAAGCGAAGAAGCACGCCACCTCCGTCCGTCGATGTGTTGTATCGTCGCTGGAAGATTGGTGTCAAAGAGAATTATAGTCAAGGTCGAGCTCGTGTGGCTGCCGCAGTGGCCGCGCGTCTGAGTGGACCAAAATGGCAGAGAAAGAAAAAGAGAGAGGTAGGCTTACGGGGGCGCTGGCGATAGAGAACAGATGTGCACTGGTGCCCACACGCGCACCCACTCACACACACACACACAGCGAAAGAACGAAGGAAAGGAAACAAATGAAGGGGCGGAGGAGAAAGACAGCAGCAACAACACCAGCAACGGCAGCAACGAACAGAAAGTGAATGAGTGAAGTGAGAGAACCAAAGCGAAAATAAAGACGAGGCACACACACACACGCACACAGAGAAGACGCCACAACAACGAAATATATAAGTTACAGGAATCGCATATACAAAAACGAAAAGGTTTCGAGGTGTGAAAAGGAGGCGGCGGCAGCGGCGTGGGGAAAGGGGGGGGAACAGACGTAAGTGTATGAGGCGGTGGCAATCACACGGCAGCGCACACACGAGAACGCGCGCCAACGGTGTCCCAAACACCTCTTTTTTGTTTTTTGGTATCGGAGGGGGCGGGCGGGGGGAGGGGGGTCCTTTACTCCAACGAAACGGCACAGAAGAGCGCGAAGCAAAGACGCACTGCGAGGCGAGTGGAGGGCGAGGAAGGGGGGCGGCGGACTGCCAACGGCGATGGACGCCCGCTGTCCCTTTCCGCTCCTTCGGCTTCGGGCAAAGCGGGTTCGCAGAGGTGTCGAGAGCCAGAGAGGGAGCAGAACGGTTGCACTGCGGCGTGTGGGTAGGGCACGAGAGCGCGAGAGCGCGAGAAACAACGACGACGAGAAAGGATGCCGTCGACGGATTCGAAGGGGTGTCTTCTCTTTCTCTTCCCTTCTCTCTTCCCCTTCGCGTCTCACCCACTGAGTTCAGCTGTGAATGTGCGGGCCTGTGCGGGCAGACCCCTGCGTTCTCGTTAGGCTCGACGGGGCACCCCTCTGAAAACGGCTCGATAGGTTCCGCAGAAAGCGCAAGACACTTGCACCGCTCCCTCCAAGGAAGGAATGAAGGGAAAGAACGAAGGAGGGGCGGGCAGATGCGCACGTGACGAGCAGCCGACTCCGCTGTGCACGCGTACGTACTGAAATGCCCGAGGCGCGCGCGTGTGTGTGTGTGCGGTAGTGGTGGTGGTGAGATGAGAGAAGGGGAAGGTAGGAGCGAGCCAGAGTTCGCCAAACGAAGGTGAGGAGGGAGGAAAGGAGGCGGGGGTACACCAGAGAAACACAAACAGAGAAAAGATGGAAAAGACAGAGAAATAGAGCCAAAAGAAAAGTGTCACAGAAAGCGTTCGTGAATTGGGGCGGTGAGAGGGGAGGGGAGGGGAGAGATACACGGAGGGAGGGGAGGGGGTTGTGATGATTTTATTATGCACGTATGTTACAGGGCCGCCTTTGTGTTTGTGTGGGTATTTGTTGTCTGGGAGTGGTGGGAAATTCGTAGCCGTATGCGCCTACTTGCTTTGTCGTTCTGCGGGTAGATAGGCGTTGCAGTGCCTGGACGCCACAGAAGGTGAGGGGGTGGACGCAAAAAGTCTCGAGATGGGAGCCAGGAGGGATGAAACGGCGAGTTGAGTACGGCTGTGTGCAGGTGAAGCGCACGTGTGCGAGCGAGCGCGAATAACAAGATGAGAGGCGATGGGTCGCCTGCGCCTCACACACAATCGCTTCCAACACAACCACAACCACCAACACCGTTGTCTTGTGGCGTTGCTCTTGCCCACCTTCTCCGTTTTTCTTTTTGTTTGCACAACGGAGTCCTCTCCGCCACTGGCGCGCTGTTTACGGTTTGCAGCACGGCAAGCGGGGAATACACGAGAAGCAAGCGGAGACGCTCGAGAAGGAGGTGCAAGTGCTCCAATCTGGAAAAAAAAAAGACAGCAGAGAAGAGTGACACTAGCCGATGCTTTGCGGATCCAGTCGTCGTCTTAGAGGCGTTGATGTGTGTGTCTGTGCGCGCGCAAGAGATCTTGTGCGGTGCAGTCATTGTACAAGGAGAGAGGTCCATCAGGAGCGAGAGACGCAGTGGAGGGAGGATGCGCAGAAAAGAGAGGCTCCTGTCGCTACGTATGCGCCTCTGCCGGTGCGCGTGCAGGACAGCAAAAATGACCCGCAGCACGAGGAAGGCGGGCGATGCCCCCTCCCCCTCCCCCACCTTCCCGGGGTGACAGAGGAGTCGCAGCGTAGACATACGGAAGGCAAGTCGTGGGCAGAGTCTGCAAGGCAATAGTATGAGGGTGCTTGCAGACGTGGACTCTCCAATGCACAAGCGTGTGGCAATCTGAGAAGCCCGCGAAGGTGGTGCGCCGAAGCATCTCCGTGAATCCCCTGTTAGCTGATGTTCTTTGTTATGCCGTTCTGAAAATGTGAACACTCAAAGTCATCCACACACACGTCAACGTCACAGCAGTCATGCCGCTCAGCGGAGAAGCGCCACTGTCGTTCCTCGGCCGCCGTTACAGCAGAGGTGTCGAGGGTAGCGCACGCAGTACTTCACCGCCGCCAAGCCATCTGCGGGGGCGTCAAGCGCCGCACGGCATCTATCCGCGGCGTGTGTGAGGTGTTGCACGGAGGCGGCGGAGAAGTCGGAGCACAGCGCGCCCCACACCACGAAATCCAACAGCGGGACTACAGCAATGCGATCAGGGGTGAGAGAGAGAAGGCGCTCAAGACCTTTCTCTACTGCCTCAGCAGAAGCGGCAACTGCACCGCTGTCTCCGAGATCGTCATCGTCGCCGCCGTGCGGAGTCCGTGAGGGGCGTGACGACAGCGTCGACGCTGCACTGGAGCATGAGCCGACGAAGAACACGAGACACGCTGCTGGTACCCCGCCGGTCCTCATCCTCACTCGAGCGTCCACTGCTGGGTCCAAAGACGTGCGGCCGTGGCACTCCGCCAGCCACCGTCTGAGGAGCTCGTGTGGGACGCGCTGCAGCTGCTGCAGCCAGAGCGACAGCTGCCGGTGGTGCAGCGCGACTTCCGCCGCGGTTTCCGCGGGCGAGTCGGCCGGATCACCGTCGCACGACGCCGGCGAGCGCCACTGCTGCGGTGCGACACATGACAATGATGGAGTGCTAGGCTTCTTGCTCGCGGCAAAGTCGCCTTCGACCACGTAGCGCCTCGCCGTGGGCACCACCTCGTACGGCGATCGATATACGCAGAGGCCGCTGTCCACCCACGTGCACGTGTTGACCGCAAAGCAGCGCATCGCCGGCAGCAGCACCCTCTCCACATACGCCACGTCGTTGAGCAGAACAAGTGGAGACAGCGGTGCCTGCGGCCTGTCCGCCTGCCGCGCCCTTGCAGTCGTTGCAGAGATGGAGCCCGGCAGCATCGCCGGTGCCCGTCGACCGATCATGATGTAAAGATCGTGGATAAGCAAGCCCGAGAAGCTGCCGAAGACGTCGCTGAATAGCAAGCGATGGCGCCGCCAGCCGCACAACTGCTCCAACTCATGAAGACGCCACAGGGATGGGCACACATTCACTGGGGGCCGCCTGTTGCGCTCACGAACAGCCCGCGGACCGTCGTCGGTGTCTGACACCATTGACGACGAGGAAGGAAGCGCGCCAAGCGAGTCGCTGCCCGGCAGCACCCACCGCGGCTGATGCAGCAGGAACGGTAGCAGTACCCGCTCACGGGCAAGCATGAGGCGCTCCTCCGCCGTGGGGAGGACGGAGGTCATGACTGGCTCGGCGGCGGCGGCGTCAGGTGTAGTAGAGAAGAACGAGGGAGGTGAGCTGAAGGGCGTCGACGGAGTCGGTGGTGACGCCGAGGTGGCGGCTGCGGGTGTGTAGAGAGCACTCCACAGAGCGTCCGCCAAAGGTGCGTCTATGACACGTACGGGGGCATCTACGGCCGCATCGGCGCCGCTCGCCTGCGCCCCCCAGAGCGCTGGTGACAGAGGGCTGGGAGCCGCCGCTGCGTCTGCCATCACCGCCGGCATTGGAAAGAGCAGTGGCACTGCCACCTCGATGGCCACTCGACCGAAGCGGAAGCCAGTGCTCCACTCTTGGGTGAAGGCTCCGCCATCAGACATGAGCGCTGCGCCCTCCGTATCGAGTTGCTCCTCCAGTCGCAATCGGTGGCCCTCCTCCCTTCCTTGCCCACATGATGCAGGCGACAAGGGCGCGGAGTCTGTCGGCTTGCTCATCTGCCGTGGATGCACTGGATGAGGTGATGGTGCTGGTAGACGCTGCTGCCCATCCGTCATGGGTGGTGGTGTCTGTGAGCGGTCGCTGTCCTCTGCAACTGCCGCCGCACCGGTAGAGGTACGCGGGCGTGGCGAAGGCACGCGGGCAGCCACGGCCTCCCGCCACATGCGAAAACTTTCGGCCATCTCCTGGCGCGCCGTGGTTTGCCGACACAAGCCTCGTCTGTCCTGGTCCCTGGGAGCAGAGGATTCCGTCGCTGCTCTATATTTTGTCATCTGTGCCGCCTGCTTCGCGATAGGCGATGAGGAAGGCTCGGCAGCGGGGTCGCCCATGACTCCGAGCTTCCGACTCTGCAGCTGCGCCGTCCATAGATTCGCGGATGTAGACGAAGAGGCGCCGGCACACGCACGCAGCCGCTTGCCGGACATCGACACAAAGAAGGAGGAGTTGTCCGCAGCGCCGGAACCCGTGGCGGACGACAGCAACATGAGGGGCTTAGAAGCGTCGGCATGGTGCAAGCAAAGCCGCTGTGCGGCTGCCGCCGTTTCAGCTGCCAGCTGCTGTGTCGTCGGCACCTCCGACATGTAGCTGGAGAAGCACGTCGGGTAGAGCACCCCCGCATCAATGGGAGAGACGCCGGAGTTGGTCGTCGTCTTGCCTCGCGCCACAGTGAAGAAGAAGAGAGTGTAGAGTGGCGGCGACATCATCCTCATCGTGGACGGTGCCGCCGCGCTTGCTGATGCGCGGGATCCTGCAGTCGGTGCTGATGGCTGAGCCGGCACTCGTGCCTGAAGAACTGCCGCCTCGTAAGCGCTCCTAGGGTCAAAGCTGTACGTGTGTGCGAGAAAGACCTGCGCCTCCAGCGCGGATACGTAGCGGGACACCGGTGGCTCATCTGTGCGCGGCACGCCGCGACGCCGCAGCAGCACCTGCGACGTGGCTATGTCAAACACGAGCCACCGGGAGAGATCCACCGGCGCCTGGCACCGATTGCGCCACGTGCACGCGCCGCTGTCGATCACCCCATCCCTGATTTTACTTCCGTGAAACTCATGCTTGCCAACCGAGGGGCTCGACCGCAGAAGGCCGAGTAGCGCCGTCGGAACACCGAGCACGTAGTACAGGGGGAGACTTGCATAGTCGGTTCGGTAGTCAGTGGAGATGCACGCGAGACCAAGATGGAAGCCGTCCATTATGGCCGCGTCGGGAGTCGTTCTCGCGGATGTAGGGTAAGTTGGAGCGTCGGTGGTGGAGTGCAAGTCGGCTGCCAATCCGAGGGACACGAAAGTGCCGCGCGTGTCGGGGATGAGAAGGCACGGCTCCTCCAAGCCGCGTAGGTGGAGAAGCGGGTCGGTGACGAGGGACGGTGCAAATCTTGGCGTGGTGCTCGACCGCCGCCCACCTCCCTCCATGACGAGCCGACCGTGCCACTCCTTGAGCCGCTGCTGCCTCACGAGTTGTCGCTCCTTCTGCGCGCCTCTGAAGAGGGCAAAGAGGGTCTTCTCCGACGCGGTCAGCTGAGGCTGAGCCAGAGTGAGCAGCCGCGAGTAGTCAGCGGTGCCTGAGCGACGCCCAGGCGCGTCACCAGCAGTTGGAGTCTCCGCCGACGCCAAAGCACCCTGCTCAGGCGCTGATGCCGGTGTTGGCGCCGCAGCGTTGGTGGTGTGTCCCTGTTCCTTCGAGCTCCCTCGGGCCCTATGCTGCTGCTGCTGCACTACCAGCGGCATCTTGTCACGTATGTTGGAGGGTAGCTCGCTGTAGTGGAAGAGAAAGCGGGATGCACCCACTGGCAACCGGCGCAGGAGACGCTGCGTGTGGTTCAGCGAGAGGAGCACATCAGCAGCAGAGGCAGCGGGGTAAGGGCAGCCCTTCGCAGGCGCAGACGCATCGCCGGTGATGGACGATGAGGTCGCTGCTGGTGGTGCAGAAATTGCGGGCGCAGAGGCTTTGCTGCCGTCATCCGGCTGCACAGACGTCGCCAGCGTCGGCTCCACGAAAGAGCTGTTGGAGGGCGGACGGCACCCTTGGCCAGATGCACGCGTGCTACTACGCCAGCACACTGCGCGCACCGTGCCACCACACAGCCCGCATCCACGGTGCCGCCGCAGGGAGCCGAGAATGGGGTGAGCCGCAGTAGCCGGCGAAAAAAGCGCTGGGCGACACAGCCGCATCGGGGCGGCCGTCAGCAGCAGCACACGGGTGAGCCGCTTTGAGTGCGCGCTGTCTGGAGCAGGTACACGTGCATACGCAGTGCCTACGAGGAATCAGACAGAGACGCGTGAGGTGCCGAGCACAACAAGTGGCTCTTTTTACGCTGTCCACCTCTCTTCTCGTTTCTCTGGCGTGTGTCCTCGCAATCCGCCAAAGCCTTCTGGGGCTTCCTTGAATTCTGCTGCTCTCAGTGTGGCCTCAAGCCGCGCAGGAGTTGCCGCTTCTATCCTACTGTGTGTGCAAATCTAGTTCTGTGCGCAAGGAGTCCCTCTGCGTGTGTGTATGTGTGTGTGAGAGAGAGAGAAGGGAGAGAGGCCGTGCTCGTCGACACACTCGCAGACTCGGGCGCCGTGTCCCAGTCGCCCAAAGACAGAGGGAGCAGCCGCCGTGTCTAAGTTTGGTGTTGTTGTACGCGTCTGTACACAAATCACAAATCGCACATCGACATACGCCCAACACACGAAGTAGAGACGGAGAGGGACAAAGAAGAAAGGTACAATGAGCGAGAACAAAGGCGCCAGCACCGCTCCGTCACAGCATCCTCCCGCAGAGAGACGCCCATCAGGGAAGGACACCAGAGCAGTGCGGAGGTGGTGGCACATGGGCCAAGAGGGGGAAAGACGTGGAGACACACGGCACAAAGACGCACATGTGCATGCGCACAAGCGCGAGCCTCCGTCTCTCTCTCTAGGCCGGTTTGGGCCTTCGGTAGAGGAAAAAGATGGTCCGCGCCGCTTGTCGCTCAGCGGGCCCCATCGGAGACGCCCGAAAGACGCCAGCGCACGGACACACAACAGCGATAAGCACAGAAAGGCAGCGGGAAGAGTGTAGAAGGGCTTACAGAGACTGAGTGCGCGCGTGTGCAGGCAGCCGTCTCCGCCTGGACACACGCGCACACACTCGGCATCGCATTCCTGGCAAGCGGTGCATCGTGAAGTAGAAAGGTGCAGAGGTGTTGCGGTGATGGCGGCAGAGAATCAACAGAGGGGCGGAAGTGCAAAAACGGCTGTGCCGTTTGTTCTAGCGACTCGGCATTCTCCAGTCCGGTGATGACGAACAGCTCGGGAAGGCTCGCATGGTAATTCGGGGAAGGGGTAGAGCCACGAAGGTGCGAGACAACGGAGAAGAAATAAGGCTCGAGTGCATCGATGCACAGAGAGGGAGAGCGAGAGCGAAAGACATACAGGCGTCTTCTGTTCACTCTTCAGCATGTGTCCGTCTACTGTGCCGTACAACAAGAGGTGATACTCCACTCGACACCTCGGCCTGTCAAAGGCTCCCAGGGCGTGGCGCGAAGCAGCCGTAGGCAAGCGGCACAGCGGTGCGCCGACTCGGTCATCTGAGAGCGCGGCCCCTGCCTCATACTCTGCGAACCTCACGCCTCGCACGTCGCCTCGCAGTCACTCCCTACCGTGCTGGTTGCCCCCCCCCCTGGGGCATCCCCCTCGAGGTAGCACGCATGCTCCCCACACCAGGAGGCAGTGCGAGGTCTCGGTGTGTGAGACACGCTGGAGTCACGCTGACACATTATCTATCATGTGGATGGGGCAAGGGTATTCACGGTCGCCAGACGCTCCGACGCACCGCCGTCCAGGACCCGACCGCCGACATCCGTAGCGATGCACCGCTCTGACTCCCCTACGTCGTGGGTGCTGGGCCCCGTCACCACCAGCGGTTTGCTCGGAATTGGCATGGGATAGGTGGAGGCTGCTTGGCTTCTCCCCACACGCAGAGCGCGGCGGAGTTGCCGGGCCCTGTGATGCCACGCGCTGAGGTATGTTTGTGGGAGAAGGGGGGCTAAGGGCATCTGTGCTTCGAGGAGAGAGATAAAGACGCGGCTGGCCTATGTGTGGGTTGGTGTGTGTGTGCGTGTGTGCGGGCACAGCTGTGCCCCACCGCACCCTTCTCCTGCGCGCATGCCCTTGTGTGAAGGGGCAGGGATCAGCAACCCACCATTCGATGAAGAGGGGCCTCTCTTCATCGACTGCGCGAAGCACATATCCCCGCAAATCAAGCGCGCGCACGTATGTTCTTTCCTCATGGTGCTTTACTATCTCGCCACTTCACACAAGGCGGCGACAGGCTGGAAACGCGGCCGAATCGCATCATCCTAACCGAGTGGGGTGTGTCGGTGTGCGCGTGTGTCGCACACCGTGCCGATGCCACATTCATGCAAGGCACAACGAGATGATCAAGATAGTTGCGAGGGGGCGCAAAGGTAGCTTGTGCACGCATGCGCCTGCGCGAGAGCGAGCGCGACAGATGCGCAACTCGCTTAGCTGATACCATCACCGCCCCAAACACAAACTGCGGGCTCCACAAGGATACAAAGTCGTCCCTCAACTTCCACACGCCACCGCCGCCGCCGCCAGCCAGCAACTGCGCCGGAAGGCACCCACAATCGAAAAAAAAACGGTAGCACTTCTATTAGGAGACTGCACGCAGACACAGACAGCTTATATCGTGCATGTGTTGCTCTGGGCGCAGACATGCACAGGGAGAGGGAGTGGGGCACATACTCAACGAAGTGAAAGGGAAGATAAAGCAGTGTGCGGGTGTGGCCGTGTCTGCATCCTTCGCCCCTCTCCTTCCCAAAAGGCAGGCTCTGCGAAGTCGTCGCTGAGGTCGGGGCACCTGCAAGTAAACCGCTATGTCTTCTTGAACAACATCTTCTCGAAGATTGTCATGCGTACTGCCGGTGAGTGAGACGGCAGCGGCGGTGGTGCTGCACTGCTCGCCCGGTTCCCATCCGTCGGAGACGATGGCAACATCAACGAGGGTAGCGACGTGAGCGGTGCGGTTGTCAAGAGCTCCGCCTTTGAAGGTGACCGAAGCATGACCAAGTCTTCGGCTTTGGCCTTCATGTCGCAGTCGTTCAGAGGTACCGGCGGCGAATTGCCGGAAGCGGAAATGGGCGCAGCCGAGGCAGCCGCGGTGGAGCGCGGAGGTCGAAAAGCGCGCGGCACGTATCCACTAGCGACTTTGCCCATCGGCGACATAGCTGATCGCTGCAGAGGACTCACTGGCGAAGACTGCGGCGGCGCTGTTGAAGAGTTTTTAGCCGAGGCAGGCGCACGTGTCGTCGGCTGCTCCGGGGGCAGCGGTGGCGGCGGCGGCGGCGGCCCCTCATCGCGGCTCCACTGCCGCCCAAGAAAGCAAGATTCGAAAACGGAGTGCGCACGGTTGCACTGCCAATAGCCGAACGGGCAATCACAGCGCGGTGGCGGTGGCGCACGCGATGCGGCATGCGTTCCTACAGCCCCCGCCGTCGCGCCGGTGCCTTCAGCAACGTCGTACGTGTTTGGTTCAACGTCTGGGTTCTCTGCCATGCAGCAGACTTTTCGCAGCTCTTCCCTTACCACCTGCGCGCGCGCTGCCTTGTGCTCGCCCTCCACCTCGCATTCCTCATCCCTCGTGCTCTCTGAGTCCCTCATGGAGAGAGTTGAAGCAGTTGTGCAGAGCAGAGATGCTGCGCTCGCAGATGCGCCAACAACATCCATCCAAGAGTTGGACAAGTTCTCGGCGGCATCATCGAGCTGAGCACCGTCGCTGGGGCTGCAATCATCCTTCATCTCCTGCGTCCCTTCCTTTACCGTTATGCCGGCTGTGCGGCACAACGTGTTGGTCGCGGCAGCCCCAACCCCGTCGGCCGAGTCATCCGTGAGACTGCCGCTCGCCGCCTTCGTGATCGAGAGCGACGCCGGCGATGAGGGACGGTGCGCCAACGAAGCAAAACGGTTGTGGCCACCGGTGCTGGTGTCGGTCATCGGCTCTGCTGGGCAGAGAGACGCCCGCTCGGGCACCATCATGTGCACCCCCGGCCCGCCGCTATCCGCGTCCCCGTCGCTGTCCGTCTCGCTGGTGGACCAATGCTCGCACACGGCGGTGCGCCCGCGCACCATGAAGAACCGCGATCGAACAACCATCATCCCTGCTTGCTGTTGCGACGAGGACGACGACTGTGGCAGTGCTGCGCTGCTGCCGATAAATCCGGAGGCAACGCGCTGCTTCTTCAACGGTGCACCGAAGCTAGCCTTGTCAGGACTGTGCTGCGATATAGCCGATCCGTCTCGCCGCTGCTTCTCCAGGTGCACCACAACGCGGTTCGACGACATCTCGTGGAAGCCGGTGTACGCCCTCAGTGAGGTCTGCCCGCGCCTTGTTCTCTGCAGGTACTGCGTGACGCATGGCTGATACACGCCTTTATAGAGCTGTAGGGTGCACGGGTCCTTGAGACACTGTACACACACCTCCTGCGCCATCTGCGCACACCACACCTCACCGACCAGTTGCGTTTTGAGCACAGCGGTGACGCCGCTGTCGGAGCTGGGCAGGGGATGGTACGTCACGATCTCCTGGGTGAGGGGTGAGTACACGAGGTGATGCGCGAAGCAGTAAAAGGCCTCCAAGATGCGGTGCCGATAGCGCCTCAGCTCGTCCGCTGGAAATCCGAATTCGCGCTCCAGCGTGGTAAAGCATTGCCGCAGCGATGTGGCGTGCGCGACCAGCTTGAACGCCTTCTTGACCCCGATGGAGCGCAGGTTGGGCACGTAGTCGCACCCACTCAAGATGCAGCCAAGCAGAAAGGATTCGTAGGTGAATGCGCTTGCGGTTGCGGTCATGGAGGCGCTGGTGGTACCCTCGCCCAAGTTCGCGTCAGTCACCCCGTTGACGGAGTTATGTGGTCCCTGCAGAGACTGGAGCGCAGAGGCTCGCATGTGGGCATGGGCGCTGTTCACGCAATCACGCCGGTGGTCAACCGCATCTTCGTCGGCTGCGGCGCGTCGGTTGCCGGTGGCGGACCTCAGCAGCAGCGCGGCAGCGGAGGAGGCGGTGGCGCTCGTTGCGGCCATACGCCGGAAGAAGTGCGGTGCGCACAGCGGTGGCTGCAGCACTTCGCACTTGCCAGAGAATGTGTCCAGTTTGGAGATGACGCAGGGGCAGTAGTACGCGATCAAGTCAGAGTCCTCCGACGCCGCTGCCGAGACGTACCCCTCACGGCACAGGTAGGCCAGCTGCGCATCTGCCTCGTACGGCGCGACGATGCACTCCACATGGCGCTCCTCCTTCAACACCTGGATGACGGCGTGTGCCAGCTCTGTGGAGATGTCAACAGCCTTCTCCAGCAGCTGAACAGCCTCCTCATAGGGGCGCGAGTCTCGCGGAAGCGTGATGCGCGTACCAGTCGCGTGGCCCTCCGCCGTGTACCCGCGACGACGACACGCATCGCAGTAGAGTCTCTCCAGCTTGATCAGTGCCCCTTGAAAGGCCTCTACACGCCGCCGCTGTCGCTCCTCGTCGGTGCTGCCTTTCATCGGCATTGCTGCGCCATCGAAGACGCAAACGGGAATAACACCGAAGCGCTGAAGCGCCGACACCTTGTCCACCACGTGTGTCACAAATTGATCATCGATGACCAGGACGTCGTCGAGGGCCAACGCCGCCGGCGACGGTGACGTACACGCCACGGCATCACCTCCGCCGTCTAACGAGTCCGGCTCTGTGCTGCTCGGGGTGTCACTATACTTGGCGTCGAAGAAGGCGACGACCGACTCAGTGCGGATGCGCACAGAGCGATGTATACACCGGTGCAGCCACACATACATGTCGACCGCCACGCGCTGGCCGCGAAACTGAGACAGATGGCCATCGTCGACGTACTCGCGCAGGGCCTGCCAGAGACCTTTGATTCCCATGATGGATGTAAGTTGCGTGCGGAGGGGAGCAGGAGGAGGGAGTGAAGCTGTCTGAGACTTGGTGCACAAGTATGTGAGCGCTTCTTCTCCGGCTATTCCGTCGCTCCTTCGCCTTCCACAAAGGGGGGTGGCGCCGATGAGAGCAGGGGGCAACACCGTTGCTTGTGTGTGTGTGTGTGCGTGCGTGTGTACGTATCCGCTGCTGCCGGGGAAAGGGAGGGAGGGGCGCTTGTCTATGATAGAGAAAAGAAAACAAACGAGTGTGCTACACTTCTCTGCGTGCGTGTGCGTGATAGGCGGCTGCCGGGGCCGTTTTGGTTCCGCTCTTCGTTGCCCAACCCTGACGTGCCTCCAACGGTAGGTCGGTGCACTTTCACGGGCAGGGCCGGTTTACTAGTCTTTCGAGTCCTCCCCTCCCCCCTCTTGCCCAATACGTCGGTGAGACGCCCTCCTCGTCTTGCCCGCCAGCGCACCCACGTGCGCGCAGACACACGCGCACACAGCGGCAAACGGTAAACTGGCGGTACAGAGAGAGGGGGAAGGGCTTGGGGAGGGGGTGGCTTGTTTGAAGGCGGCGATCTGCGTCTTCTATAACTCTGCGTGTGTATGTGTGACGCTACAATGACCTTTGGCTGTATATACGTGTGTGTGTGTGTGGTGGCGTACTTGACGGCAGATGCCGCACTTTGGCTGCCGGTGGAGGGGAGGGGAGGAGAGCGCACACGCAGTGTGGCGAGACGCACAGCGGAGAAAATACGGGCCGGTGGCACACACGAGAGAAATGAGAGGCGGAGGGGTGAGAAGTCCCACAAAGGCAGTGTAGGTTCGAGTAAGAGACGCGTGCGCGTTATGGTGGTACTGCTGACTTGACTCAGCCGCGCACCCGCCGCACTCCATCTTCAGCAAGCCCAAGTTGTCCTCGTGGGTTTGCGGAGGAGGGTGTGTGATGTGTGTGAGGTGGACAACGACGGTTTCTCCACTCCTTCTCCCTCTCTCTCTCTGATGCATGTCCGCGTGCGGAGACAGCCACAACTACAGACGAAGCAGACGGTCGTTGTGGGGGTATCGCTGCAGCTGGTGGAGTGATAGGCAGGCTTGGAGTGCAGCGTACACGGGGATACGTCTACGCGCAACACAGCCACAACTGCAACCACAACATTAGCCGCACCCTCGCTGCAACAGCGGAGGGATGCAATCGGAGCCACTAAGACAGAGCGAAATGGTCAGGGAGGACGGAAGAGGGGGGTGAATGGACAAGCCCATCCACATACATATCGTCGCCTTTGGGCCCCTGGCACACCTATATCGTTTTCACGCATTGGGTCTGGAGGTACAAGATGGAAGTCGATCACGGAGTGGGAAGGACATGCACTGTTACGTGAGGGGTGCGCTTACTGT
The DNA here is from genome assembly GCF_000002875.2 of Leishmania infantum JPCM5. NCBI lineage: Eukaryota > Euglenozoa > Kinetoplastea > Trypanosomatida > Trypanosomatidae > Leishmania > Leishmania infantum. The sequence goes on along the minus strand of NC_009407.2, from coordinate 598,999 downwards.
GCACTGTGCCCGTGCGCGACCACAGAAATGGAGTGAGTGTCAGCCCTCGCCCTTGGCCGGAAGAAAAATGCCAAGCCCGAGGTGCTGTTGCACGGGAGCTTGACGCTGCCAACGTCGAAATTAGAGACACGAATGCATCTGCAATCGAAAAAAAGAAAGCAGAAAGGCGTTTCTGCACCGCGCTTCCTTCTCTCTCGCCCCGATGAGGCAGCGGCCTGTCGCTGTACCCCGTTGTGCGGGACAAGAGCGGAGGGTGCAAAATCGCGCCGACGCCACTCATCAACGGCCCCTCCCCCACTCTTGGGGTGATACAAAGAGCGACCTAAACAAACACACACGAGCACCGTGTCACAGCGCAGACGTGCACCGTGACAGCAACACGCGCAGGAGGGGGAGAAGGGAATAAGCCAAAAGGGAGAGGGATCCGTAAAGAACACGGGATAGCGAGAAGCCGCCCCCTCGCCACTCCGTCGCCGCGCCAGCGGTTGGGCAGGAGAGGGGGAGGGAGGGAGAAAACGAGACGAATAACAAAGGCACAAAATACGAGTTGGGAAGCAGAGACGGAGCAGGCGCTGACGGAGGGAGCGGAGAAAACGGCGAGGCCACTTGGGTACTTCTTTGGAGAGAGGCAGGCTGAGAAGGATTAGCCGTGAGGTGCGCACGTGGATGGGGGTAGGGGGGAAGGGGGGTCTCCCCAGACACGGTACGTAGTACGCTAAAGCGCTGCGATGCGGCTTGAAACACCCTTGTTCACTCAGACGTAGTGCAGCGCAGGGGATGCCGGAATGGGAAAGCGGGACGGGGAGGCCGACGGCTGCCCCTGGCACAGAGGTCGTTCTCCAAGGAAGGAGTAGGGCGGAGAGGAAGAGCGACTCCGCTGGCGACGGAGGTGATGACTGCTACCGCTAAGCGATGTGTCACCGCCCTAGGAAAGAAACACAGACGAAGGCGAAGCGCCGCTGTGCAGGTAGTGCGACCCCTGACGCGAGCGGGATGCATTCGCCGCGAGCGATTTGACTTCGAGACTGGCGTAAGAGGCGCCCTGCAGCGCCAGTGGCACGGGTGGCGCGGGTAAAGAATGCATCAAGTCTACCCTTGCGTCACCCTCACCTGCGATGGCGGCCACGGAGCTGTGCCGCCCAGAAGATGTGAGCGATGCCATGGAGACACGATGAGAGAATGCGGGGGACCCGTTGCGGTCGAGCATAGTATGGTCGTCTACCTGCTGCTGAGGCAGCGGTGAGGGAGGCAGGAGCAGCAGCGAGCAGGGGGAACGGCCCAGCGGGCCAGAAGGTGATGGAGAACGAGGGGACGAGAAGGACGAGCGCATCGTCAGCGGCGGCGGCGGCGGTGGCGTCGGAGGCGGCACTGTGTAGCCTCTGTACGGCAGGGGCCCACCATCCGTGAAAGGAGACGGAAGTGATGGCACGTCGTAACCAGACACAGGAGCACCGCAGTAATAGTTGCAAGAAGGGGCCGAGGAAGGTGTGGCGCAGGGGTAATAGAGCGGCGACGCCACAGCATCCTTTCGGCCAGTTGACGGATCTTCCGGCGGCAGCCATGGCAGCTGCGTTGGTGGCCGCACGATGCGCCTCTCCGCCACGAGCTTGGCCGCCATCTTGCATGCCTGCTGGTCCACCCATCGTTTGTGCGACGGCAGAAACCTCCAGAGCCTGCACAAGACAATGACAGCAGCACCCAAGAGGATTCCGGTGTACGCACGGGCTGCGCTGACAGTGATGAACACCGGCACACACACCGCCGCCACCACGACAGAGATGATGGTGTCAATGATGAGGTAGCGGTTGCAGCGGCAACACCACAGCTCCACGCCCAAGAGGTGCATGTCTGATGAAGGAGCGAGTGGGACGGGAGAGTAGGCGAATGAAGGAAAATACAAGCAGCACCGGCAGCACCAGAAGCAGCAGGAAGAGATTGCGACGTTTTCTCTGTAAAAATAGAGAGAAACAGTTAGAGCGTCGCTGAAACAGCGCGTGTGCGTGCGTGCGTGCGTGCGTGCGTGCGTGAAGGTCTCAACGATGCAGACGTGAGGAAAGCGAGATGAGGAATCAAAAACAGCATAAGGGATTGGAATGAGGGGGCGAGAGAAGGCTGAGGACGTCCCCACTCCACCTCACCCCCTCCCGCCTCTTCTCTTGCATTCATGTCACAACAGCGGCAGCACGAAAGAGCACAGAGAATGAAAGCTTCACCCAGTAACACCTACAGGAGACTGCGTGTACCCGGGGCCGAGACGACACGTCCGCTACTCTCCCCCCCGACCCTCGAAAAGTGAGAAAGCAGGAGAGCAAAGGCAGGCGTCGACGTCGCGTCACTTCCTGACCGGCCTCATCCCCATCCATTTCGCTCTCTCTCTTTGACGTGGAGTTCATCTGCGATTTTCTCCAGAAAGCGGAGAAAGCACGCCGTTGCCGCCCCTTCCATACGCATGTCTGCTGCTGAACGTTGGTCGCAGCCTGCCACGTCTCTGTCGGATCGAGTAAGACGTAGCGAGAACACAGACGAAAAGAGGAGTGCGGCCCACAGAGGCGCCCCAAAGACAGAGAGAAGGAAGCGAAAAAGTAGGAGGGTGGGGAGGAAGGGGTCGTCCGCTGCAGAACGCGCGCGTGTGCTTGCGTGCGTCCGTGAGAGAGAGAGAGAGAGAGCGGCCGAGGCAGAGGAAGCAAGCGACGATGCTGATGTGCTGCTCCACACATCGCACGCTTCGTCGCGCGTTCCGCAGCGGGCGCCCGTAATCAAGAGAATGGTCCTCGTAAAACAGAGCACACACGCGCAGGTGAGCTGCCGGCGTTGACTGAACGCGGTAGTCGCGCTCACATGCGTGCGTGTTGGGAAGAGGGGGAGAGCAGAAAGAAGGATGAAACGGTGGGCAGTCGAAGGAGAGTGTCGGAAGCAGAGAGACAGAGAGGAGGGGTAAAGCGGGAGGGTACAAAAAGAAAAGGAAACCCAAAAAAAAAAAACATTAAGAACGCGGAGAACACCGGCTAGCGTGCCTCAGGGAGCACCGTCACGTGTCACTGCTGGAGAGAGGCGCTGCAGCCGCATAGTCGCGCTCAGCACCGCAATCCGCGGCGACGAAGAGCTGCGTGAGGAGGGCAGCACCGCCTCCTCGTACGTCGGCGGTGACAGTGTGTCCTTCTGCGAGGAAGACGACCCCACCTTTGACGGCTGCGAGCACACTGAGAGCGGCGTCTTCGAGTCCGAAAAGGTGCGCGCGGGCTCTGCAGGGAGCCACGCCGGGGACTGAACGGCACCGCTCACCACCGGCGTCTGCGGCAACGACGCCGGGGTCATCGCAGCGCCTGTGCACCCGTGCGTGCGAGACGAGGAGCTTGTCGTCGGCTGCATCGACGACGGCGAGGCGGGTTCGACGGAGGGTACCTCGCTGCCGTGCTCTGACAGCGTCGTGAAGTCCGAGGCACAGGCGCGGGACACGTATGTGAACGGCTCGTGTGAGCGCCTCGGAGTGCGTCTGCCGCTGCCACTTCGACTCCCGGATGGTGTTATGGAAGCGGCGTGGCGATCGGCGATCGACCAAGACGGCTCCTGGCGCGAAGCCACGTGAGTCAGCGCAAGAAACTGGGCTGAAGACTCCAGCGCAGAGGTCGACAGGAACAGATCACAGGACAATGGGGCCGACGCAGCAGCGGCGCTATTCGTCGTGCCACTGCTGTTGGCAGAAATGCCATTGTGCCCCATGCCCACCCGCGCCTGGTGAGTGGGGGTCGGCGAGCGGCTTCCGATCGCCAGAAACCCGCGGCACCTCGTCCTTGCCTCCGTTGACGAGCAGCTCGGCAGTCGATTGCCTCTGTTGTAGCGCGCCACGGACATCAAGCGAGACTCCTCCGTGTAGGGCATCAGTACCTTGCCCACGCCGCGCTGCCGCATCCTAGCATCGGCCAAGCGATGCGCGGCCCTGCGCACGTGCGCCCTCTCTCGCGGCAAGCACCGCCACGCACGCACGGCGAACGCAAGCGCCCACGCAATGAAGGTGGCACCGTACGGCCGTGACTCGGGCACCACCGCCAGCAGCGGCACGCATACGCACAGCACGAGAGCCAGGACTACCGCGCCGATAGCCCCGTCTTGGTGCCGGCGCAAAGCGCCGATCGCCCTGCCGTACAGCGCCATGTGGCGGCGTCCAGGTCGTGAAATCGAAGAACGTCACGGAAAGGGAAAAAGAAAACTGGAAAACCGGGAAGAGCAGCAGCAGCGGCAGATGGTGGTGGTGAGAGGACAGAGGGAAGAAGAGCGAGAGAGAGAGAGGAGTGTCACTGGATCGCGGGCGTGCGTCTGTGTCGAAGGATGCGCCTCTGCAGAGATGGGCAAAATGATGAGGGGAATCGCCTCTGTGTGTTCATCTCGCAGGTGTGCAAGAGAAGAGATGCATCTTTGTATGCGTCCCTCCGCGCGGTCCCCTGGCGCACACAGGCAGACAGACAGAGAGAGATACAAGGGACAGTGCAGGCCCTGTGCATCGCAGGTGCGGGTGCCTCCACCTTTTCGATGGGCCTTCACGGCCCTCTTCACCGCCACCCCGCCGCGCCTCCCCCTGCTGTCGCCCACAAATCGAGCGAAAAAGACCAAAGAGAGAGGAGATGGCAGTGTGGTGGGGGTAGGGGTGGTAAGAGGATGCCGGGTCATGGAGCGATACTGCCACAGGCTCCACTGCTGTGGTGTGCGTTACCTGGCACGCCGCGCCTGCGGCCACTATCATCTCGCGCTCGCTCGCTCTCGCCAGCACGCCCATGGTCAGAACTGTGTCTCGCTTTCGACTCTCTGTGTTCCTCCGCATCTTTGCTGTGTGTGTGTGTGTGTGCGTGTTTATGTGCGTGTGTATGTTACGAGAGAAGCAACCGTGCCGCACCTTCGGTCCCTTGTCAATCACGTGAGAAGGTACTTTTCGACAGGACTGGGAGGAGAGGGGGAGAAGGGCGTGTACCACGGTGGAACTCACGGAGTCGCTCCCTCTCTGCCCTCCCCCTTCCTCGGCCTCGTCCGCTTCACACGCTACTCGCAGGAGACGAAAAAAAAAAGAGAAAGGCCGAGCAAAGAAGGCACGGCAGCCCAGTGCGCTCCTCGAAGAGGCCACGGAGACACAGCTACGCGTGTTGGCTGCGCGTGTTCTTGCTGCGCTGCCGAGCGTCCTCCTCACGGCGCTGCTTATGTGCACGCCAGAGATCCGCCTCGTATCGACGCAAGGCTGCCTGGAACTGTGGAATAGCCTCCGCTAGGGTAGCACCATTCTCATCCCCCGCTCGCTGAGGGCCTGATGGCGCGGAGCTGACGGATGCGGACTCATCCTGCGGCGCATGGGCAGAGGACGTCGTTGTGGCGGCCTGCTTGCGTGACCCCGCCTTGGCCAGAGTCAGGAAGCGCCGCGGACCCTGTTGCATGGCTTCTGCCGCATATGCATTCAGCTCCTCTAGCGTCAGCAGCCGTGGAGCCGCGGTGACGCTCGAAGCAGACGCGGCATGGACACGAGCAGTAGTATCCTCTAGCTCCTCCACCCGTTGTGCTGCCCGCTGCGCTGCGTCGGCTTCAAAGACGGTTTCAGCGATCTCCGTTACAGCGCCGCCAAAGTCGAAGGCGAACTGCTCCGACTCACCCAAGAAAAGTGTCTTCTGGCGACGCTTTTCGGACTCCGTTAAGGTGCCTTTGCTAGGTGCGTGCGGCATTGATGCCGCCGCTCCCTCCGTGGCGTCAGTCGTCATCCTTGTCACTTGAATCGCCTCTGATGACGCCGGTGGCAGAGTGGATGGTTTCCTTGCAGAGCGAGAAGCAGAAGCAAGTTCACGCTTCGCCTTAGCCCGGTGGCTGTCGAGCTCGTTGCTGGAAGACTGCGTAGATGAGGAAGAAGAGGCAACGCTGATGCTTCTCGACGCGTGTGCCTGGTGAGCTGCACGCGGCATATTCAGGAAGAGGTATCACTGGAGGGAAGAAGCGAGAGAGGAGGAGATAGGAGAGCGGGGAATCAAGTCGCAAAGACCAAGCACCGATGCACCACCGAAGCTTTCTTCTTCCGTCTGCTGCGGCGGCACGTAGTCAGATTGTTCTGGTGCATTTTTGGTGTGTGCGCGCTTTCCCCTCTTGTTGTGTAGAAAAGGGGTCGCCACAAACGGCAGTGGTGGGCCTGCGTGATCTGTGACGTCGGCCTGCACACAAACACACACACGCGTGCGTGCGCGCGTGAAAGGAGGCGGAGACCATGATTTTCGTCTTTTCGGTTTTGGGTCACGAGAACGTTGATGAGTCCACGGCACACGCCAGCATGCACACAGCCATCATGGAGGAAGAGCGCGCGCGCAACAAAGGTGCCATGTACACCGAAGCAGGCGCATGCATGCACACAGACACACACGCACACACATGTGTGTGCATGCATGCTCCCACACCTACACAGCACAGCAAAGCACTAACAAGTAGCAAACTAAAAAAAAGGAGGCGTGGGAGGGGGGTAGGCGAATGGGGCGGCACAGAGAGAGAGACGAGGGGGCGTATTCGATTCACACAGACGCACAAGAGAGAGAGAGAGAGCAGGCACAAGTCATGAAAGCCGTCTTGCTCGACAGCAGCCCTGCCCCCACAATACAAGGCGGCGGTAAGCGGGGCACGAATCTACATGGAGACTAAAGGGTACCGGGAGGGCACACAGACACACACAAAAAAAGACGCGCCCATAGAGACACACGTGCGGGAACAGGCGCAGAAACGAGCCCCCGCCTCCATCCCCTCTTTATCGCCCGGCTGACTCTCCTACCTTCTCTTTCTACCTAGGAAGAGGGCTTGAGGGCTTGCATCCGCGGCGGCTTTGGGTCTGTGGAAGTGCCAGCGGTCAGCTGCGCATTCTCCAGCAAGCCGGCGAGAAAGCGGCGCTCCTTGTAGTGCATGCGGTAAGTGAAGGAAATTTCCAGGCAGAGGCGGCGCACCTGCGGTTGGAGAAAGAGCTGCGGCCTCCTCTTCATGATCTTGTACAACATCTTCTTGGCGTTTTCGCAGCTGACCGGGTTTGACAAGGCGTACAAGTTGTCCAGGATGCGCTGCGGTACTTCCTGAGTGCTGGGGGGCGCAATGGAGTCCGCGTGAGCGTGGCGGGCCGTCGTATTGTTGGGTGCCGCCATGCACGCAATGGAGACCCACTTGGACGGCTTCATTTGGGCAAAGGACACCGAGTACGGGATGCCCTCGGCGCTGACGTACGCGTTCGGGTTCAGCAGCACCGAGTACCCCTTCTTCACGAGGTCGTCGCCGCCACGCCGCGAGCGAGCCAGAATTGCGCTCCCCAGAAGCCCCATGCAGCGCACAGAGATCGTGGAAGCGAAGCGAGAGAGAGCGATGAAGCGCCGCTGCAGGCCAGGCACCGAGAGCAGCATGCCGTAACCCACCTCTGTCGAGCCGACCTCTGCAACGCACAAAATGGCGTCCTTCAAGGCCACGATGTCGCCCACGCAGTCCAGGGAGAAGGACTGGCCGGACGATTTGCAGAAGCGCGAGGCTGAAATAATCTTCGACGACGGCGCAGACAGGTAGCCCTTCTTGAGCGTCTCGATCTCCTTCGCGGTGGCGATGCTCGACTGATCAGCAACGCCGAAGCCACAGAAGCCACCACTGCCGTTCGCAGTGGCCGTGCTGGCGTTGCCATTAACGCCACCCCCAGCGTTGTTGTTGCCGAGGGAGGTGCCCGGCCCGCCGCGCAGACCATCGCGCACCCGGGCAACGCTCAGAGAGTTGCCCGGGCCGTCGCCCGCAGCGCTGTAGCGCGGCACACTCGAAGAGTTGGCGAGGGCGCCAAGGGCTGGAACAGACGTGCCCCCTATGCCGCCGCTGTAGTAGGCCGTGTTCGTGCTTGGGTGCACCTGCTGCTGCCGCTGCTGGGCTTGCTGCTGCTGACGCATGTACCGCGCAGCGTCGGTCGTCAAGCCAAACTCGCCGTCGCTGCTGTTCTGCGACAGCAAGTCATCCTCGTCGCTGAGGGAGTCGTCGTAGACGATATCCGGCGGCAGCGGCTGCTCCAGCAAGCGTTGCACAGAGCGTGTCCACAGCTTACTGTGCTTGAACATCGCGCAGCCCTCAACTGAGCTACACAAGACGGAGGCGAAGTGCACGGGGAAGAACTTTGTGCTGGAGGCGTCCGCGGCGGTCAGAAGCGGCAGATACACCGTATTGCCCGTCATGCGGCCGTACATGCCGCCAAGGGTGTCCGAGTAGGAGTGGGTGTGCCGGCACGACGGATCGCTGGTGGATGACATGAGCACACCGCCCGCGCCGCCCGGCAACCCCGCAACCGCAGCACTGTCGTCGCAGGACTGCAGGCGCTCTAGCATAATGGTGTACTGCACCGACTCGGACTCCTCCCACCGGCGCAGCTCCTTCTCCAGCCAGCCGTAGCATTGAAGAAAGCGAAAGCCCGACGGACGACTAGCGATCCGGTATAGCAGCACGTTGAGCCGCAGCTGCTTCGCATGGCTGAGGATCATCTCGCTCTCCATCAGCACCGTTGGAAAGCACTCGATCAAGTAGTCGAGGCCCTCGTCGGAGCAGAGGCAGATGCTCAGCAGCAACTTAAAGGCGCTTTCGATTACACTGAAAAAGTCGTCGTGCAGCGCCTGCAGGAGCGTTTTGATGCCCCACTTCATGGAAGTGGACAGGTCGCGCCAGACTGCTTTCTTCAGCTGCTGCGCCGCGCAGAGGCGGATCGTGCTGCTCGGGTTACCCAGCGCCGCGCGGAAGGTTTGCCGGATGTCTTTGCAGACACCGTAGTTGGGCACCGCGCCAAGGTACAAATACTGCAGGAGCTGGTAGCACACATCCTGCAGGGTGTCCTCTTCGGCCGGGCTCTCCAGCCGAGGGCCCCTGAGCTTTGAGAACATGCTGTCCACGAGCGAGAAGATGCCGTGGTCTCGCATGAGCAGCAGGCCATTCGCATGCGCGGACAGGCGACCAGTTATGCGCAGCAGCGACCGCCCGATGCATGTGTTGACCACAGCACGCCGCAGTACTACAGGCTTGCCGACTCGCACCTCCTTCAGCATCGCCGCCACGGCCGCAACGAAGCCCATGCGCTCGAGCAGCGCCGCACCGTCGCGAGAGCTCAGTATAAGGTCGATCAGCTCCACTCCCACCATGCACACCTGCGGGGATACCGTGTCGGGCGGCTGTGTGCTGAAGGTGGAACAAATCTGCGACGTGCTGGAGTGTGACGACGGTGTAAAGAAGAGCACGAGACTCTCCATCAGCTCTCGCGCAGCGCGGAATCGCCGCGGAAGGTGCAGCGGGCCCTGCACCAGGGTCACTAAGATGTCAAAGTTCCACGTCTGGCAGCCCTTCATTCGATCCACCTTGCAATCACGCAGCATCGTGGCGAAGGTCGGGTCGTCGACGTCCAGCGTGCCGGGTGTGTTCAGGGCAGTGTTCGGCATCTGCGTCGTGCTGGCCGGCATCATGCTAGCACCGCCGCCGATGCCGCTGTTCTTCTTATAGCTTCGGAAGAGCTGCGAAGTGAGACCACCAACAAACAGGCTGCCGTCGTTGGCGAGGCGGCCAACGGCTTTGTTGAAGGCCTCGTGCAGCTTGAAGACGATCACCTGCGGCAGCACCGTGTCCATCAGCACGAAGATGTCTTGCAAGAGGCTCGAAGCGGCTGCCGTGACGACTCGGTTCTTGTTAACATTCTGCATAAGCTGCGTGAGGGCGTAGGGAAGGCCGTGGTAGTTAAGGCAGACGAGAACGCGGCCCAGCAAGGGGTCCATGACGTGGTAGCCAAGAGCCTTGGTTGTAGGAATGAAGTCGTCGAAGAGCGCCGCATCGCCGGTGGAGTCGGTCAGCGTGAAGTCGCACATGAAACTGTTGTTGTTCAGGTACTGTGTGTCGTTGCACACGTCACCGCCGCCGCCGTTCGCCTCCATGGCCTGCTCCTCAGCATCGCGGGCGGCCTTGCGCAGGCGGTCCTCCTCAAAGCCCTTCCAGGTGTCCATGGGAACGATCCCGCGATGTGGAGCGAGGCGCGTGAGCAGCTTGTTGAAGAGGGTGATGATGACCATCTTCGTGTCGAGCGGCCCCGGCAGGTGCAGGACATCAATGATGGAGCGCAGCTCCGTCACCTCGGAGCTGATCCACAAGCTTCCGACGCAGTTAGAAAAGACAGTCACGATGAGTTCCTTGGCGTTGTTCTGCATTGTCAAGAGGTCCGTACCGCCGGACTCGGCGGTGGACAGAAAAGGCGCGAAGATGGTGCGCAGATCCGTCGGCTTGAGGTACTGGCGCGTGCTGGGGGCGTCGAAGAGGTTCAGGAATGTCTGCACCACCTGCTGCGCCTCGTCCGGGGTGACGCAGCCGTTCGGCTCAATGCACGCGTTCAGTAGAACACTGTGAAGTCCCGCCGCCGTTGCTTGGTCCGGTTGGTGGCGGAGAAGCTGAAGAGCGATGCGGACGGCGACGCTGCGCCGCTTTGGCGAAGCGCTGGCTACCGAGTCCGGGTGCTCCAAGAGGGAGCTTAGCCGATAGAGCCAGCCAAACGGCACCCGCGGGTAGGCCTTTGGGTCGGTGATGTTGAGCTGCATCAGGCGTTCCATGAGTGACAGCAGCGCATCCACCTCTGCGTTCAATCCACGGTCACCGCAGAAGGCGGCCCAGCGCACGGCCTCCCCATCCTCAATGAAGCTGCGCAAGAAGAAGCTGTTGCCGGCGCACACGTACGCCATTCGCATGCCCAGCAGGCGAAGAAGGCGACTCACAGATGCTAAAGCAGACGCCGCAAGAGCAGCCAGAGCCTGCGGCTCCGGTAGTTCGAACAGCACCTCGCTGTTCACGTACCACTTTTCACATACGGCGCAAAAATCGCTCATGCGCTCAGCGCGTCTGCTCAGCTGGGCCACGGCATCGCCGCCGACGCCGCCGCTGTTGCCCACCGTGGGAACGTTCGCTGAATTCGCGCACGGCAACAGCCGCCCCGATTCGGCACTGCCCACCGCGGTGGCAGTGGCGAGAGGGCCTGAATTTATCTCCGAGCGATCCTTTGAGCTTGTCGTCGCCAGGGTTTCGTTGGAGGTGACGGTCGAGACTGGAATGACGGAGCTTCCAGGATCCAGCAGGTCGCGGACGGTGGACCGGACAACGCGGTTGAAGTACTGCTGTACAGAAGCGATGTACTCTTCCCAGGCCGCGCGCACCTGCTCCTGTGCAGCCCTCGTAGCCGCAAGCACATCGACGTTGTCCTCCTCCTGGGCAAGTGGGACGAGCTCCTTCTCTATGACGGTGGTGTAGCGTTCACGGGCCTTAGTGAAGTCCTTCAAATCGATCGCGTACTGCTGGAGCAGCTCCAGCGCCTCCTTGTGCATGCTTGCCGTCGCCATAGTTTTGTGCCAGACGCCCTTCTTCTGGATGTCGCTTCGTGTGACGGTTGGCGTTTGCGCGCGCGCGCGTGCGTGTGCCTCTATTAGAAGGGGGAGTGATGAGAATACCCGAGAAAGACCGTCAATGCGCGCACACGCACACCAGCACCGAGGGAGAAGCAAGTGAGTGATGGTGGACGCCGGGCTAACGGTGCGGTTCGAAAGAGGGATGGTCAGCGCCGGCTCCCCTTCTTTCCCTCAGCACCGCCCGCGTCGAAATCAGGGAGAGACAAGACGAGAACACGAAAAGAGTGCAGGCGCCCCACCCCCAAAACCCGACGACGATGCGTCAGTCGCGCGCACGCGTGGCCTGCAAGAGAGAGAAAGAGATAAGTGGAAAAACGCACACACACGCACACACGCGCGGGTGCGTGTGTGTGCGTACAGGTGGGTGTGTCCGGGTCGAATGTGATCTCTGCGTATGCACCACACGTGCTTATGTTGGCATGCGTGTAGCGTAGTGCGATGCTGGCGCGGTAAAGCAGCGAGGGGAGGCATTTAACAAGAAAAGAGGAGGCGAGTCGACAAGGGCAGCCGCAACGCGAGCAAGTGAAGTAGACGGAGGCGAAGTGAGGGACCGACGAGAGAGAGTCAAGCCGTGAAAGAGTGTCATCCGCCGGCAGAGCCAGAGCCCATGAGCATGTGTGTACGTTTGTGTGTACGGGGGAGAGCCAGTGTAGAAGGAGGTGTAGTTCACTTCCGTCACACGCACGATACATCTCCGTTGACGGCGCTCCACCTTCCGCTTTCGTTCACAGTCTCGCTTTGCATGTGGCACGGAGAAGCCGTTGCACCCCTCGCGTGTGTGCTTGAGCTGGTGACTTCCGTTGGCGTGCTTGCCGGCTCTTTGGGGGGTTGGGAGGGGGCAATGCAGGGCGCATACCGCATCACACACGCACGCGTACATCAGCCAAGGGTGCAGGGAGCCATGCCGATTTCCTGTCTGGCCACCGCAGCGGAGATGACGAATGCGGCCGCGCCTGCAGCACCTACCTGCCGCTCCCCTTGGGTGTGCGTGTGTGCGTATGCCTTGTCCCTGCAGCCCCTTCAACTAGAATCCCAGTAGCGAAACAGGCGAGAAGCAACGCACGCCGAACGAGCCAGAAAACGATGGCGCATGTGGCAGCGATCGGCAAGCAGGCCACACGGATGAACGCGGTGATGCGACACGCCCTGTGACGGCGTGAGCTCCACGCACGTTATGCACTGCGTGCCTGTGCGTGCATGGTAGGATAGTCCTTGGAAGGGGGTCTTGGAAGGAGGGCCAGAGGAAGTAACGGGAGCTGATCGCGAACGGACAGGCAACAACGTCGTTGGACACGCACATACAGCACACCCGCATCACCGTCCGCACCGGTCTCTCACGGAAAGACCGCCTCGGGCGAAAAAGAGGCAGACAAGGCCCACCACGTTCCTACGGCGCCGCACTCACGTACGAGAATCGCACGGGGCACCGTGCGACCGTCCACAGCACGGTGGTTGTCTACTTTAACCGGTGCTTCGGATGAGGGGATGGAACCCCCGCAGGCGCGCCGCCAGTCCTCTTGCAACGAATCAGGCTCTCAACACCCCCTTGCGGGACTACGGGGGGCGCCCTGTCGGCACTGTCGCGCGATGCCGTACGGCTTGTCACTGCTGAGCTGTGACCGTTGACCAAGAACACATTGCCGCTGCCACCCAGCAGCTTCGTGCCTCCAATGCCCAACACACTCTCAACCACTACAGCCGGTGCCGTAGCGGACGATGATGTGCGGTGTGGCCGCGGTGGTCCCGCCAGCGCTGGACCACGCAGCAAGCGCCCCTTGTTTGACGGCGCTCGCTGCCCGGTGCCGGTGGAGGTGCGACTTGCCGAGTCCGCGCTGTGGCTGCTGCTGACCGCAGCCGAGGAGTGCGTCACAATGGCTAATGGCTCTGCGGCGTCGGAGGGCAGCAGGGGCGGCCCTGTATCCCCAAGCCGGCCCTTACGCAAGGTTCCTGTTGCTTTCTTGCTGCCGTTTGGCGCGGTGCGCGGAAACCCGGCGGGCGCGGAGGCAACGGAGGAGGTCGTACTTGTCTCTAGGGCATCTAGGTCGCCGCCCTCGCTGCGGATAGTGGAGGCGAACGACGAGCGGCGCAGCATGGCGAGGGAGCGGGCGTAAATGGAATTGCGGTGTTCCTCGATGACCTCGCAGCGGTGCGTCACATGGCGTGAGGCACTTTCCCAGCTCGTGTGTGGATGGGTCAAGTACTCCAAGTACGCCTCCACGGCGGCGTTGTCGAGCTCTGACGAAAACTTCACAGCCGCAGAGACTTTCATAGTCGGCGCAGGAGCGGCAGTGGCAGTTGAAGGGCCGGAGTCGTGCCCCGGATGCGCCGACAAACGCCCTCCTTTCACAGGCGGCGGTGACGGCACATGGCGAGGGGCAAGACTGCCTGCCGCCACAGAAGAGGCGGAGGAAGTCAAGCCAGTCGGTGCCTCGTCTTCAGCGGGTGCGCCGGCGCTCTCTCGTTTCTTGGTTCGAAGAGGCTTCATCCCACGCCGGAGGTCGACCCCTTAGAGGAGACCGAGGTGCACGCAGATAAAGCGAAGTAAGCACAGCTTCTATGTTAAATGTAATACCGTCTGGAGTGCGACTCAATGTCGTGTCCTCTTCCCCACAAGAAGCCAGTGGTGGTTGTCTGTGGCGAGAGAGAGGGAGTCCATGTACGAGTGTGGCGGCGTGTTATCATAGTTTTCTACCCTGTCTTCGCCACACGCTCGTGTACGCGACCACCCGCAAGCATCAAGAGAGAACGAGGACAGAAAAGACGAAAACACAGAGAGAAGCAGCCGCAGCAGCAGCGGGTAGCCCCACACAAAAAGAATCATGTGTGTGTGTGTGTGTTTGTGTGTGAACGTACACGACAGAATTGTGGAAGGCAAGCAGCCGAAGGTAAGAGAAAGGCAACACAGAGCGAGAGAGAGGAGCCAACAGACGCGCATCCGATGGGGCACAAAGATAAAACGCGATCAGCAACCGACATGCAGTCGCGATGGGCGATGAGGCCGCCGTAGCTGATGGATTTTTCGTATCCGGCTGCGGCGGGAGGGGGGGGAGGAGGCAGAGGTCTGGCTTGTTTCATATATTTTTTTTCTTCTCGTCGTGCTCGTCGGTTGTTGCACCTTGTTCGCGATTTTAGTAAAGTGGAAGAGTATGGGCATGGGTAGATGAAGAAGCGGTGAGAAGGGGGCAAGCTCAGACACAGCGAAGTGGTGGGGGAGCGCAAAGACGGAGAGTTGGTGCGCGCACCCCCTCTTACACGAAGCTGCGCCCGGTGTGTTGCTTGTATTCGAGCCTCAGCAACTCCTCCTCCATAGAGAGGTCCCTCGGCGGCGACAGCTCCTCTGGTAGCGGTGGCGGCGGTGGCGGTGGCGGCGGCGGCGGAGACGACATCGGCGGTGGTGGTATGAAAGGCGAGCTGCTGGTATTCAACCCCGTGTTCTGCAGCTGCGAAGGCGATGGCTCTGCGTGTGGCGGGCTCGAACGCACGCCGATGGTGGAGGCGGTCAGGGATAACCGCAGCACCGCCCCGTGTACAACGGACTGATCGCGCCGCAGAAGCGGTAAGGCGAAGGACTGCGGCTCATTGGGGTGCTGCACCACCTGTGCCCACTCGCACACAGCCATGGCCCATACGCACGGATCGGTGACGGCAGCAGCGCTCTTGGACGCCATGGCGTCGGCGTCGAGCAGGAAAACGACAAGCGGCTCGCGCAGGATAGAGGCGAGCTGCGTGACGGAACGCACCGGCAGCGATGCACCGTAGGCTCCGGCTCTGCCGTCTCGAACGTCAAGCGTGTACTCCCACGTGTAGCGTGGCGTGGGCGGCGCGTCGAGCCACACCTCGGCGTCGGCTGCTTCGACACGAAAGTAGCAGGACAGCCGTGGGATGGGCGGTGGCAGGTCGGCCGGCAGCTCCACCCGCTCCACATCTACCCAGAGACACTGAATGGCTGACCCCATCACCCTCGATCCTTCGCCGCCGCTCCCGCCAAACACCGGCTGCGCCGACAGAAGTGAGCGATCAACGTGCATGAAAGAGGCGGAGACAGGGCTGCGCTCCATAACGGAGTCGTGGTCGGCTCGACTGCTGAACGGCGAGCCGCCACCTCTGTGACGAGCAGCCTGCAAGTCGCTTCCTTCCCTTCTACCCCACGAGGACGCGCTTGGCCAACGTTGACGTGGCGGCGGCGAAGGCGGGGGAAGGTGCACCACCAGCGCCCCAGCGGTGCCCGCCATGCGCGACTGCTGTTGAATGAGGAAGGACGAAGCGGTCGATGAAGTGTCCCCGTCAGCAGAGGCAACCGGCACCAGCTGCAGTTGATTGTGGCGGGTTTGGAGGTGGGGGTCGGTGGGGGTGATCTTCGCGGCGCTACGCGTGTGGCGCGGGGTCGGCGTCGTGCCCTGCCCAGACTCTTGCCGCCGATGCTCAGCCGCGCCCAGTGAAGTGCTAGCGGTGGCCCGCATCCAATCGAGCAGGTGCGACGACGCATCATGCTCGTCGCCTGCTTCCTTGCCGGCGGCGGCAGCGGCACCCTCGGTAATGGCGGTTGCCACCGATTTTTCCACGAGTCGCACAAAGTCGGCGGAGTAGGGACGCCGCGCCGTCAGGCGGAACTCCACTGAGGCGAGGTGCCGGCCTGCAGGTGTGACCAGGTGCACGTGGCCCTTCAACGTTGGGCGGGTGGAGTGGCGGCAGTCCTCCCGCAGCACAATGTCCGCCAGGCTCACCTGGCCCTCCGCGATTGTCTCGAACATATGCTCGGCCATGCGAAGGCTTGGGTGCGTGCTGCCGCTGGAGCTGCCGCCGTGTGCGCTGTGCGTAGTCCCGGTGTCAACTGCGTCCGTCACTGAGAGGTGAGTCTCCTCGTCACCCGCTCCGGCTGCTGCGGCTAGCGTCATGGCGGCTGCCTCTTCTGCATTACGAACGCGGTGCAGCTGAATCAGTAGTTGGCGTGTGTGCAAGTAGTAGAATAGCAGCGCGTCCATCGACACACAGAACGATGCGGTCACCTCGAAGAAGCCGTTGAAGCCGCGCACAGTGCCGGTGGTGACCGTCTCATGCACCAGAAAGTCAGCAGAGCAGAACACGGTGGAGAACATCTCCGGCACCTCGATCCCCTCCGGCGCCTCGGCAGCGACGAGCTGGCCAAGGTATAGCTCAAAGATGTTCTCGTTCTCGCCTACCTCGCCGATTGGGGCGTTTGCGGGGACATGATAACCGCGTAATGACCTCACCTGCGCCTCAAGGAAGGCCACGCGATCCAGCTGTTTCTCTAGCAGCTGGTGCCCCGCCCTCTCCCGCTGCTGCAGTGACACCTCTGCCGCAGCCACGCGGGCCTGCTCTTCCTTCTGTCTCCCCGTAAGCCTATTCAGTCGCTCCTGCAGCAGGTCGTTTGTGAGCCGCAGCTGGTGCACCTCAGAGATTAGCGCTGCGTTCGCCTCGTGAAGCTCCTGCAATTGGCAGGCGACGGTCGTCGGGTCAGCTGGGAGATCGCCGAGCACTGCTGCCGCCAGGTCGAAGCCAGCATCTTCCTCGCCGCCGCCATCATTCTCTTCAGCGGCGGCGGCGGTCTCCCCTGTGGCAGACGCGCCAGTCGGCTCGCCATCGTAGGCTCCGCTGCGGCGAAGCGCTGCAGCTCGGCGGCGGCAGCGCTCGTCGAACAAGAAAATGCCTGCACGATCTTTTCGACCGAAGACGTTGAGTATCTCCTCCGCCGTCAAGGTCTTAGCGTCCGTCGCGTGGCTGGGCCACACCACGTCCAGCTTTGCGGTGAGCAGGGCCACCTCCCCCTTCAGTGAACGCAGCTGCAGCTCCGCTGCGTCGCGCTGACCCTGAGCTTCCTCACATTCGGCACGACACTGCAGGTGCTGCTGAGTGCGCTCAGCGATGTCCTTGTAAAGCAGCTGGGACACCTGCTCCCAGTGGGTGGCAGCCGCCTTCCAGTCCGCTACGTCCCTCCCCACCTCTTCTCGAGCGTGGCGCAGGGCGTCCTCAGTGATGTGCACAAAATCCGACATGAGTTCGATGTGCTCCCGCTCAATAGCATTGCGTTCCTCCTGCACACGCTGCAGCTGCTGCTCTAGATCCTCCACACGCGTCCCGCTGAGAGAGGCAAGATGTGCTTCGCGTGTCACCGTGATGAGTCGCTTGCGCTCCTCTACAAGCTGGGTGCTCAGACTTTTCAGCTCCACCAGCATGTTCTCGTTCACATGCCTCTGAGACGACAGAGCGGACTCGGCCAGCGCCAGGTTCGAGCGCAGCTTCATCACCTCCGCCGTTCGGTCCCGCGTCTCGGACAGCAAGCTACGCACGTCCTTCTGCAACAACTCGTTGCTGTCCGCCCCCACTACGAGGCGGCTGCGCAGCTCCGTTATTTGGCTCTCCAATGAAAACCGAATCTTTTCCTCCTCACTGACGCGATCACGCAGGGTGCGCTCGAGGTCCGCTATTGTGTGGCTCGCGTTGGTGTACTTCTGCGCCGACAGGTCGCGCTCACGCACTACCTGGTGAAGCTGCGCAGACACGTTCTCCAGCCGCGTCTGCAGCGCCGCGTGCTGCGCACGACTGCTCCCCAGCTCTTGCTGAAGGGTTTGAAGCGTCATCACCGACTCGTTAAGCTTTCGGCGGAGCTCCTCGTTGGCGTGGTAGAGAGCGCTAGCCACCACGTAATTTTGCATGCTGCTGCGGCCGTCGGTGCCCCACACCATGGCCAGATCGGGCAATGCGCCTGCCTCGCCCCACGCGCTTGCCTCGGCGATGGCGGCCGCCCGAGTCGCCTGAGGAGCAGCCGCAGAGGGCACCGCGATGTACTCCTCCACTCCATGCGGCTGTGGCTGCTGCTGTGCAGGCGGCTGATTTGGAGACGATGAAGGCTGGGCGTACGAAGCAGCCTGTGGCGGTGGCGGCGACGGCTGCTGAGAGTCGGTGATGGAGTCTGCGCGGCTGATGTGGTAGTCCACCCATTGATTTGGCAAGGCCGAAATTCCCAGCGAGGTGTGAGCAGGTGCACCACCGCTGTCGCCATTCTGCGGGTTTGGAAAGCGCCGCGGAGAGCTCGATCCGGAGACCTCCACATTGCCCTGCGACTCCTCCGTATAGCGGGGCTCAGGGCGAAGTGCAGGCTGTAGCGGGCGCCGCGCGGAAACTGAAGACAAGGACGGGCCGGCAGACAGGGCTTTCTTCTTTCTTTGCGCAACCTTGATCAACTTCAGCTCCTGTTCCTGGGCATTGAACCGCTTCTGCAGCCGCCGATAGCGCTCCTCTAGCGTGAAGTAGGAGTCTTGCCAGTCCGTGCCTGGTGGTCGTGCGGATCGCGTAGCCGCGGCACTGTGGGCCATGGCACAGCGAATGCCGCCGACGGTGTTGGCGAGGTGGGGAGGTGTGTGCTTCTAGTCTATGAAGTAAAAAAGGTGACGGCGAAAGAGACGGTGCCTCGTGCGCCCGGAATGAGTCGACTGCGTGCGTGTATGTGACGGGGGGGGAGCGGCAGCAGCAGCATAGCCACCGGCCCTCTCAATGAGTGTGCGCGTTCGCCAGGTGCCCAGGAGATGGAGAGGGGGCGCAGATACTGTTGATGCAGAGCTGACGATCAGCACCTCCAACCTGGCGTGCTTCCGGAACGCAGAGCACGCATGCACACGGGACTAAAAAGGTGAGAAGCAGAGGGGGGAGAAAGCTCTGCCATAATGTGTGGAGATATGCGACACAGCACAGCGGAGTTGAGCCGGCAATGAAGATGTACACACGAGAAAGAGAGATGGGAATGAGCAGTTTAGGAAAGTATTGAGGCGTGGATGGGGTGGTACAGCCTGGCGAGGCAACCCAGCATGCTGCAGCGGCCCCCTTCCCCTCGCCTCCTTCAATGAAGAAGGAAAGCGGAAAGAGTGTGCACAACGGACATAGAGAAGAATTCGGTAGGTGGAACCGAAGACAACGCCATTTGTGGAGTCGCTGGAACACCATACAACCACGGCGCACCTGACCACCTGCATCTGCATGTGCGTGTATGTGTGTGTATATGTGTGTGTGTGGGGGGGGGGGGGGTCGGAAGCTACCCCACCGCCTCCCTCAGCACATCTTTGTGTGACGACAATATTAGTTGAAGCGTTTTCGTGGAGCCTTACGTAGCTTATGGAAATCAACTACGCGTCAAGGTGGAAAGGGGATGTCGGACGTGCACGTGCAAATGAGTGGGTGTATGCAGAGCAACAAGCAAGAGAAGCACCGCTATCGGCGCCGTGTTTCTGGGGATAATCCGGTACAAGATGATGAAGCGAGGACGCGCCATCTGTGCTGTCACCACGCATGCCATCCCTCATCCACACGCGCACACACACGCACGGAAAGAGGGCAAAAGGGAAATTCAGCCTTATTATTGTTGTTCAACTGGCCACCGGCTCACAGCCACGAGCAGCTGCAAGTGCGATCAGCCGCCACCTCACTCACCCCCCATCGACACATCGCGCTGATCCTCCTTTCCCCTCGCTCCTTGTCTGGTATGTCGGTCCCCTTCCGTGAGCCTTGCAAAGAAGAAAAAAAGAAGGATTGGACAGCAGCGAGCAAAAAGCGCGGCGCCGCCGCCGGATGGTCGACACTCTCCCAGACAACAGAGATGAAGATGATAACGGGGACAACGAAGGCGTCTCTGCGTGTGCGTGCAGCGGAGCAGTGTAGCGCCCTTTTACAGACTGCGGTTGTACTTGGCCAGCACTGCGGCAGACACCTTCTGCCTATCCCGACCTTTGCGCAGCAACTGTGCGAGCCGGCGCTTGGCCGGCAGTGGCTTCACCGCAACTCTCGCCTCCTCCTCTTCTCTGTCGTCCTGCGCCTGCCGTCGCCGCTTCTGCTGAGCTTTGGAGATCATGCGGTCCCACTTGCGGTACCTGGTGTACTGCAGGCGACGCTCGTACTCCTTCTCGATCACCTCGCGCCTCCGCTGCTGCTCCAGCTCCGCCTCCTGTACAATATCCTTGAGTGAGGTGGGGAGCAGCTGACGGTCGACGGACCATTGCGCCTGAGCGGTACGGGACGGCAACACCTGCATCCTCGAGTCGCTCAGCTCCTGGAATCGGCCCACCTCGGGGTCACCAAAGTGACCAGAGGACAAGTTGAACTCGTCCTCCTCCTCGAACAGCGCCCACGGCGGCAGCTCGCTCGCAGTAGCCCCGTCCTCTCCTTTACCAGTCGCCTCGCCGCCACCGCAGTGGCTCTGCGACTCCACCAACGCTGACGACTGTGAGGAGGTGGGTTCCAGCACCACGTCTTGGCCTGCGCCGCCGAGAGGCGTCCTCGCGGCGACCCCGAGCACCTGCATCTCTCCGCCATTCTCTGTGGGTGTTGGCGTGAACGACTTGGCGGACGCAGCGATCCCAGCCGCCTCCATTACATGTCGCTCTCGACGGAGCGCGTTCTCCATCTTGCGCTCGCGCCGCATGGCATCCTGGCGCACGTGTTGCAGGTGTCGATTGATCTCCTTGCTATCGACCACTTGTAGATTGTTCGTGCGCTGCGCGATCACGCGAAAAGCTTCGTAGTTCTCGAGTGTCTCCCGCATACCCTCCGCCTCTTTTTGCAACCGAATCGGTGGCGTAGGTGCCGGAGATGCAAGCAAATCGCCTGCGTCTGCCCCCTCGCCTCCATTCTGCAGCGCGCTTCCCACATACGTGGTCACGTGCCACTGCACCGCTTGTAGGAGTGACGCCGCCCCCTCCTTGCGGCGCCAGCGCAGCTGAAACTGGTAAGCGTAGCGCCGGAGCAAGGACTCTGGCAGCTCATCCAGGTCGTTCGTCCCCGCCTTGCTGTGAATGAGAAGCAACTCCGGCTCAGACAAGCGAACGCGCTCCAGTCGCTCCGCGTTGCGAGGTACCGCCGGCTCTTTGCAGCGGCGCTGAGGCTTTCGCAGGATGCCCCAGGGGGCGTAGAGAACCTCCGGTGTCAAAGAATCCTTCTCCGCGTTCCCCAGAGTTCGGTCCTGCGCGGCATCTGCACGGGCGCCGGCGTCTGCATTCGACACCGGCGTGATATCGGAGGGCTCCGACATGTTCAGCTGCCGCAGGTCGGCGGCTAGGATTTGCTCCACGGAGCGAAAATAGTGGCACCGACGGTCCAGCATGGCACGAATCGAGCTTGCACTCACGGTTTTCAGGACGCGATCGATAAGCTGCGTCTTTGTGCCGTGACGGAGCTGGCGCTGCGCGGCCAGGTAGATACGCAGCTCCTCCTCGTCCATACGTTCAAGAGACACGCGCAGCTCAACAGCAGTGTTACCTTTTGCCGTGGATTGCGCATGGCTGCGCACATCTTGTGCCATCTGTGTCGTGTTCCATGCATCTGTGGGATTTCGGATGTGCATGGTGGCGATGGTACCGCTGGATGAGGCTGTACGTGCTTCGGATGCGCCCGAGGGTGCGCCAGCGCAATCCCCAGACGGTGTCCCTTCAGCTTCGGGTGCAGCACCCGCGGCAGTCAGCGACGGCGCTGACACTGGCGTACTCGAAGTTGTAGCGGGCAGCACCCCACGCATGTACTCGTTGAACTTGGCGATGCAGCGTCGGTCTTCTTCCCTTTGCCGCTCACGCTCCGCCCTGGCCAGCTCTTCCGGGAACACGTCCACTGCCTCCTCAATTTTGGTTTGGATTTGCTCCCGCAGAGCCACGCGCTGCCTCGAGGTGGCATCGCGCAATGCCACGTACGTCTCGGGCAGCGGCTGAATGTTCTGCTCGATCATGCGAGAGAAGAGCTTGTACGCCTGCCACTCAAGGCCAGCACGACCCATGGTGGAGATGAGCAACGTGTACATGAGCACATCTGGTTCGATGCCGCGGTGGAGCATAACGTTCAGCTGCAGCAGCGCGTCCCGCGCCACGGCGTATGCCTCGCCCTGAGAGACATCCTCTGGAAGCTCTTGAAAGGGTCGCTCGTTGACATGCCGCCGCGCTACGGTGACGGTGTCACTAAAGTGATGCAACCCAACGCTGCGCCTGCAGACCAGCAAGCCGCTACCGTCGACATGCACACTGCGATGCAGCACGCAGAGGGTAAGAGACACTTGTGCTCGCCGCAGTGCAGGACGCGTCGGGCCCATGTGAGCAGGTACACTAGTTGTCATCGTGCAAGCGCGCCAGGCCATTGCAGAGGCACACACGCAGGCGCTTCGATGACCGTAGCGCCTCTGATGCTTCTTTCTTGTAGAGAGTAATGAGTTCACGCATTGGAATGGAGAAGCAGTGCGTCATATTTTCCAAGTACGGCCAGCCGGAGAGAGAAGCAGCAGTGTGCAAATACGTGTGAGGAAGAGAGACATAAGTGCTGCTTCCGGCCTCTTCTCCCCAAAGGTCCAGGCATCGGATTACATGTAAAACATTCAAGCAGAACGCGCATAGGCACGCGCGACACGCGCCGCACTGAAAGAAGGGTGAAGAAGGATGGGCACACGCCCGTTGAGAGACACCACTGAGTTGGCGGCGTACCACAGCCAACAACCGTCGTTCTCATTGTACCATCGCACCTTCTTTTTCCAATGTTCCTAAGCTTCAATGGCTCCTTCTATGTCGGAGAGGGAGGAGAGGGGGGGTTGTCCGCTGGTATCAGCCCTCAGTCAACAGCGCCCATCAACCACTTCCTTTGGCTTCCCTTTTTCCCTTTGTGTGTGTGTGCCGTCGTTGCTATGAGGCAAGTCTGCTAGCCGTAGAAAGAGATAGACGTCAGGGACGTGAAAAAAAAACAAGAAGACACACAAACGCCTCCCACGGGCACAGACACACACGCACATACACACGGAGCATCACTCTATAATAATGGATGATGCAGCAGCCCATTAGAAGGCGCGGCGATACGAGAGGCGAAACCAGAAGCGAAAGGAGCACGAAGAGGACGATGAAGGGGGAGTGGGGCAGAAATGGTGAAGAAAGTATGCGTTGTGCTGTAACCACCACCACCACAGCGAGAGCGACTTGCGCCTCAAGCACACGCGCAGCACACAAACCGCACCGACACCCATTCTCACAGTAGCCCGCGCAAGGGGTCATTCACGTAGTCTAGCTTCTGAGCTTTGCTGAGCCGGTTCCAGCGCTTGAGCAAGAAGTCCATGCGCTCACGCAGGCCCATGTCCCGCACCGATGGGTGCGCCTTGAGGATTTCGTATGCGAACGACGCGACAGGCACCTCGGTCGATGTGTCCTTCGTCTGCATCCGCTCCGCCATCTGGAGAACCTCCTGCTCGCGTTCTGCTGACATATAAGCTGGCCGCGCCGACGCGTACCTGTTGCTCTCATCCTTGTCACTCGCGGAGGTGGTCGCCTTTGCCTTTACTGGGGGCGCAGGCTTCGTAGCATCCTTGGCCGACCGGCTTGGAGAAGAGGCGAGAGAAGGGCGACCCCGATCCCGGCTCTGGCCACGGCCACGGCCACGGCCACGGCCTTGGGAACTGGGCCGCCCACGTGTCGCCTTCGGTGTCGCGCTTCTGCTAACGGCTTTCCTTCCCGGCTTGGAGGGCCGGCGACCTCGAGCGGACCCGGAGCGCGGCTTTCGGCCTCTTTGCTTGGCGGCGGCGGCGGCGGCGCGGGAAACGGCGCCCCCCAGGCGCCAGCTTGTCAAACGAAGCATGGTCCGCTAGCGCAAGCAAAACAAAAACAGAAACGCTTGATGCATCCACGCAAGTGCCGCTCCAAAGGACCCTGTCCAGATGCGCTGGTCTGCCGACACGCTTCAGTTGGCGGAACTGGTGCACACTTTGTGATAGGGAGGGGTGTGTTCGCGCCGCTTCCATGAAAGTGCCAATGTACAAAAACGGAAGGAGGGCAAAGGAATGGGAAACAACGGCAGAAGAAGAGCGAAATAACATAAACACAGAAAGGGAGTTCGGTGCGGACTTCAAGCCTTGGGGGGGGGGTGATGAACAAGAAGACGGAGAGGTAGTGCGCTGGAACGCCAAAACGCATTCCTTTCCAAGTGTCCTCCTCTTCATCTTTGCGCTTGTATGTTTGCCCATCTTCGTCTCCTCACAACAAAAGGTGAAAGAGGGGCGGCAACTACCCCGTTCCTAGCCTCCTTTCCGCCATCCGCCGTCGACGCGCTTTCGGGTTCTCGTGAAGGAAGAGGGGGCGGCTGAGTCCTGTGTATAAGCCGCATTCGGCCCAGCAGGCTCGCGCCTGTTTCACCAGCCTGCCCCGACGTCCGGCGCTGGAGCTCGCTGTGGGGGTGTGTGCATGCGTGTTTCTAATTGTTCCCTTTTCGCCTTTCTGCTCTCGCCCGTTACTTGAGGTTTGAAAATCGACACGGAAAAGACCCACAAACATGCGTTTTCTTTTTGCTCCTTTTCTGTTACTTACACAGCACACAAATGGACAATACACAGCCAGCAAACAACGGAGAAAAACGTGGCACGGCCACGGGCTAACGCAGGATGCTATTCCTTGTTGAGCGCATAGCGCTGTCGGCTGCCCCCTCCCACCGCCTTCCACTCCTCCACCCCCATCCATCTCGTTCTCTCTCCCTGGTGCAGCTGTTGTTGTTGCCCTTTCTCGTTTTAGAAGTCAGCGCACACTCGCATGCACGCATGCAAAGGCATGATGGTGCATTGGGGAGCCTGAAACAAGAAGGGATGACGAAAATGAAAGGTCTTCAACCCGCTATTCGCCTCAATACGCCCTCCCCTCCCCTCCCCCCTAACCCTACAGCTGTGCCGCGCCGAGTTGTCAACGACACCGCGCGATTCCCAGAAGGGCGATGGATACCAGATAAAGAGAGGCACTCATCCGAGCGACAACGCACAGCTCGTGCAATCATGCATCTAAGGGTGCAGACTTGGGTGCGCGCTTTTCTTTCCAAGCTCTCACGCACATCATTCAGTGGCACGGACTACGCGTGAGGGAGGCAAAAGAGTGCAGGCAGCACACACCTCTATACAGATTCCAGGCTAGTCATTCCTTGTTCTCCCGTAGCCATCTACGGCTGTGGGTGCTCGCATGCGAACGGGGAGGGGTGGGGGTCGGTGTATGTGTGACGTCCCGGCGCGCTATCTTGTCTCCCTTTTCTTCTGTGTGCTTGGCTTGCGTAGAAGGTTTGGGGGCGGCAGAAACAAGGCACTCACGCTAAAGCGGAAGTGATGCACACACGCGTACAAAGGTTTTGCACTGTGCCCCCCCTCCTCTCTTTTTGCCTGCAACTTGTCCCTGGCCAGTCCTTTCCGCCCCAGCGCCTGTCCAGCAACGCTATCCTTTTTTCGTCTGCCTCCTCTCGTTTAATCTGCTTCATGGCACACACAATCGCAAACAAGTGCCCAAAACATCAACGCGCATGACCCGCTTCGACTGGCACAACTTCCGATTATAAAACACTGATGCGTCTGCGTGGAGCGTGTATGGAAAGAAGGACATAGAGAGAGGAGGGAGCAGATGGAACGCAGATGAACGTCTCACTTACGGCGCCATGCCCGTCTCCTTACCCCTCTGCCTCTCTCGGCGTTGTCCTTTTCCCGCTTCCCCAGGTATTCCGTCTTACGGCTCTGCAGCCCCATCGGGGTCCTCATCCTGCTGTTTCGGCTTCGCTGTCGACTTCTCCTCGCGGAGCTTGGTACCGGACACGATGTCGTCGACGCGCAGAATCATGGATGCCGCCTCGATTGCAGTTTTCAGCGCCTGAACCTTCACCGCAGCTGGCTCGATAACCTTGATGGTGCGCGCATCAACAATGTGTCCGCTGTGGCCGTCGATGCCCCAGTACCACCCCTCCGGGTTCGCGTGGCGTGCTCGGAGATCCGTGACCACACGAATCACGTTGGCGCCGCAGTTGCTCGTCAGAATGCGCGGTACCACCTCCAGCGCCATCGCCACCGCCTGGTACGCAGCCTGCTCCACGCCCCCAATGGACTTGGCTTTCGCCATGAGGGTGGAGGAGACAGACATCTCGCACGACGCAGCGCCGTAGACGATGCGCGGCTCGAGGATGATGTTGCGCGCCACGCACATGGCGTCATGCAGGTTGCGCTCCATCTCATTCAGCGTGTCCTTGCTGGCGCCACGAAGCAGAATACTGCACGCAGAGCCCCCTGGACAGCCAGTGATGAAGGTGAAGTACTCATCACCGATTTTCTTGATTTCAAATAAGCCCGCCTTGCCAATGTGCTCCTGCGTCAGCTCCTCCACACGGCTAACGATGGTGGCGCCGGTGGCACGGGCTATGCGGTTGTTGTCTGTCTTGCGAAGGCGGCGGATGCAGGTGATGCCAGCCTTGTACAGGAAGTGCGCCGCCAAGTCAGAGGCGCCCTTCTCCGTGATTACTACATCCGGCTTGAAGGAAATGATGACGTTGCAGATAGAGCGGACGTAGTCCTCCTCCTGTTTCAGCAGGGCCTCCCAGTCGGTGTCCTTGGTCAGCTCCACGTTGATGGTCGTCTCCGGCTTCTTGTACTCAAGAGGGCAATCCAACAAGAGGATGCGCGGGCTCTCGATGACGCGGCGCATCTTCGAGTGAATGTGGTCCTTATTGAACATGACGCCATCCAGCACAACGCTATCCGTAATGGAGCCGCCAGGAATCTTCTCCACTTTGGCGTAGCGCTTGATGTCAATGTCCTTGACTCCAGTGATGGGGTTCACCTGCACTACGCGCAGCGTTGCCTCAACAGCCATGCGGCACATCAGCTCCTCCTCACGGGAGTTGAACTTGGTGCCAAGGCAGGCGCGCACCACATCCTCTAACTGCTCCTTGTTCTCGGGATCAATCGAGGTGGCAATCTTCTCCACCGCCGCCAGCGCGTCAGACAGAGCTTGGGTGAAGCCCTTCACAATCTTGAGCGGGTGGATGTTGCGCTCCAGCAACGGCTGCGCCAGGCTGAGAATCTCGCCCGTCAAGATAATCACTGAGGTCGTCCCGTCACCCACCTCCTCGTCCTGAGCGCGGGCGAGTTCCAGCATGTGCTTCGCCGCGGGGTGCACTACATCAATCTCGCGCAGGATGCAGTTGCCATCGTTCGTCAGAACTGTGCCGCCCATGGGGTCTATGATCATCTTCAGCATGGCACATGGACCCAGTGTGCTGCTGATGAGACTAGCAACCGTCTTGGCTGCCTCGATGTTGCTCATCTGCGCCTTGCGGCCAGACTCGCGCTCCACGCGCTGGTTTACCACAATAACCGGTTGCTGCCCGTTCATTGTTGATTGCTTGCCTTTCAGGAAGGGGAGGTTAGAGTACGAGAGACGTGCAGCTCAAGATGGAAATAAGAAGCGCGAAGAAACGCAAGTTGATGTGTGTGTGTGTGTGTGTGTGTTGTGCACTCCTTTCGGCGTTGTCTTTCAGCGGCACTGGCACCGGAGAAAACGGGTGGGAGGCAGTGGAGACGCTAAACAGCAATCTATAGTGCGCGGAGTCACGACGCAGGACGGCGGAATGAAGTGTAGAAAGTGAGCAATGCGAAGCTTTACGTTTGAGGTGGCAGAGTACGTGTGGAAGTACGTCTCATCGTGAGAAACAGAGGAAGGAATCGAGCAGGTGAGAAGGATGAAGGCCTTTACCGAAAGCCGCTGCGTGCGCGTCAGGGTCTGTGCAGGAGGGAGACAGCGTGCCTTGCATCGTCAACATGAAGCTAAGAAGCAGAAAAAGGGGCAGAGAAAAGCTTCGCTCCTGTACTGTCTCGCTTACACGGACGGCGCCCCTCCATCGATGCATCACATCGACACAACACATAGAGCCGCGGAGAGGAAGCGCAGAAAAAAGTAATGCCGACGCGAGAGCCGAAAGCTGCAGAAGCGGAGACGCTCCCAGACTCACGCTCGACGAAGGGCAGTCACAGCAAACGCAAACGCCTGCACATGAGCTCCTCACACTATCGGCGTTCCTTTGCCTTCACTCATGCAGTAAAGCCTGGCTGCAGTGCTCATTCTTGCCGCTGAAAATAAGTTGTGAGTGCCTAGCGCAACGGTGCGCTGGCAGAAAAATGAAGAGCAGCGCGCAGCATCAAAGATGCAGAAAGGGGTGTTTCTTTTCTTTCTCCGCGTGACCACTCTGTACCGTCCAACATGAGTTACACTCCAGTCGACCTGTCACGGGCCCCCATCGCGTGGCGCGACCCTCGGGGCGGCGCTCAGGCTCTCCGCGCCAGCAGGCAGTGCGACGGCCCGGCGTGGGATAGCTCGAGTCACGCTGACACGCTGTCCATCACATGGGTGGCACGGACGCGTGCGCTGTCGCAGCCCGCTCTGACGCACCGCCGTCCAGGACCCGACCGCCGATATCCGTGGCGATGAAGCGCTCTGGCCCCCCCCAGCTCGTAGGTGCTTGCCCCTGCCACCACCAGAGGTGGTTCGGCATTGGCAGGGGTTAGGTGGGGGCTGCGTGGCTTCCCCACACAGAGTGGGGGCACTGGGCCCTGAGACACCACGCACCGAGAGGGGTGTGTGTGTACTCCCCCCTTCTCCCCTACCGTCATCCGGGTGCAAACAAAAAACAACAAGAGGAGAGAGGGAGAAGCGGCGTTTGGAGAGGCGCACGCGGAGACGCCAAGTCAAAAAGCGATCCGTGCACCCTTCACAGCGTGTGTGATGGAGCAGCTAGAGTTGAATCGTCTTGCGGCGGAAGAACATGGACGCCGGCACGCCAAGCATCTCATGCGCCGTCTCCGCCAACACGCTTCCGACGCTCTCCACATTGAGTTTGAGGTCAGCAATGGCGTCGCCCCGCGTCATTCCAGCGTTGACGATGGCCACCGGAATCCCTAACTGCTTTGCCTCTAAGACGTACCGATAGGCACTGTACACCTGCAGGGAGGTGCCGAGGCACAGCAGACAGGAAGCCTTGTCGCGCACAACATTCATCGTGGTTTCCACAATTGGCTTCGGCACGTTCTCACCGAACAGAACGACATGCGGCTTGAAGAAGCCGTTGCACCGAGGGCACATGACGAGATGCATCGCATTCAAGGCCTCCGTTGGTGCACTGTAGTCGCCGTCCGGCCGCACACGCGACATATCTGCCCCGTACTGCTCATACAAAGCCGGATTCCTTTCTCGCAGTTCCCGCTGCAGCCGCGCGCGCGGCATGAGAAAGCCGCAGGACGTGCAGATGACGTTGTGAATGTTGCCGTGCAACTCCTTCAGCGGCGCGTCACTTGTGGTGTACTTGTAGTAGTGCTCCTCCTCCGCGTCACCGACGCCGCCATACGTAGCGAGGTGGTGCAGCCCGTCGACGTTTTGCGTGAGGATGTGTGCCACGGCCCCGGACTTGGTGAAAGCCTGCAGCGCCATGTGAGCGGCATTGCAGGAGGCACCGGATATGGTCGAGTACCCAAGCATGCTGCGGGCCCAATAGCGTCGTTTTTCGTTGTCGTCGCGCATAAAGTTCTGAAAAGTCAGCAGCACGAAATCGGCGCGGTGGTACTGGCCGTTGGGCCCACGATAGTCTGGGATGCCACTCTCTGTGCTGCAACCCGCGCCGGTGAGGACTACGCAGCCACGACCAGGTTTTCTGGCGCTGCAGCGCTCCATGAACGATGCGATCGTCCCCGCCGGCCTCATCGTAGAGAAGATAGCAGCTGAATAAATAAATACAGAAACGCAGTATTTTTGGAAGCAGGAACCATACTGAAGATGGGGCGAACAACAGACAAACAACCAACAAAACCACGCACACGAAGGACCGGGAGTGTGGCCCTTGCCGGCGCGCGAAGTGTCTCAACACCAAGAAGCTGGGCGATATGAGTGCCAACGCACCGCCTTTGTACCTTCCTGTGCACGGCAAACGAAAAAAAAAAAAGACGACGGTGACGCCTGACGCGAAAGCTAAGGCGGGACACACACCTGTGTTTCCTTCGTACAAAACGCAACAAATGCGAGTGGGCGCGTGGGTGTCTGTGCGCATGCGTTTATGTGGACGCGAGAGGGTGTTTCAACAGCAGCAAGCAGAGGAGCATCGGAAAGGAAAGCAGAGAAGATGAAATCGACAGCAAAGAAGCGCGCGCGTGAAAATTCGTCGGCTGCACGTGAACTCTCGGGAGAAGATGCTGCACGAGTGCTTGTGCGTTAGCAACATACTCCTGCCCCACTCCTCCCTCTTACCCTTCCACCTAGTCATTGCTGCAGCAAGCATACACGCACGCGGCATGCATCGCACGGACGCGCGGATGTGTAGGTGGTGGCTTTGCCAGTAGTGCAAACACTTGTGAAAAAGGCGGAAAAAGTGGTGTTCGCACATTTCATGCTCATCAACGCGTTTTTCCGTATCTGTGAGTGAGTAACATCAAACGTAAGGCGAACGCAAAACAGCAGCATGGGATGATCACGGCATGCAGTCGTACGTCCTCATCGCTCCGACGAGTGCGCGCGAGGAGGAGGGGGCCGAGAAACATACTCCAGCAAGTAGAGGGCTTCTTTGCTGGGTCGGGGCGGTGTAATTGGATTGGCAACTCCATCACGAACGAAGCGCACGATGTGCAGGAGTCCAGCTCTCAGCGCACAGGACACGCCCTCGCCTTCTTCCCCTCCCCACAACCCCGCTCCACTTTGTACGCGTGGCCCCCTCACCACACTCCCCTTAAGCTTCGCGTGCTTTAGCCTCTAGGGTCATCATCGCTGTCGAAGGGTGGCGAGTCCTTGTTTCTGCGCACTGCTGCCCAGTCCTTCCCATCCTTGTTCTCAAATGTGAAGTTATTCGCCGGGAACCCAAACGTTTGACCAGCGAAGAGGCCGCTCATCCACCGCATCGAGCTCTCCTGCACCGCCTCCTCTGTGAGTGCCTGACTGTTCTTGAGCACGTACGAGGAACTTTGGGTGCGAGTGGCAATCCACATCTTTGTGTGGCGTGAGTGGCCGTGATCCTGCACATCCTCGATGGGAATAGCCTCCGAGTAACTTAGCAGAGCGTGCGGGTGCTGACTGATAGTGGTGGAGATGAGCTTCTCCTCCCACGGGAGACGAGAAAAGACAACAAGTCGGCCGTCAGTGCGCAGGAGCAGCAGTGCGTTCTGCAGGGCCTCGCTCAGCTCGTGGCGCTCGTGGTTCACGATGCATCTCAACGATGTCATGAAGTTCCAAGACATCGAAGTCTTCCGTCGGCTATCCTGAGTCCCCCATCCCTCCTCAGGGAGCTCGTTACCCGCCTCCTCCACTGCCTCCAGCACGCGCTGCGCGCCATCGAAGGGGCGCCGTTGCCGAATGGCTCTAGCCAACTTCATCGACTGCTGAGGAGTTAGAAGTTCGTAGGAAGCGAGGGCGCCGGACAGGGCATGCTGCGGCACCGTGTTGAGGTACTCCAGCGCCCCGAGCCCATGCGTGGGCCCGTAGCGCATGTCGAGTGCATGGTCACTCTCATCATCCAGAAGAAACCCTCGCTCGGGATTCTCCAGTTGAGTCAACGACGGGCCAGGGTCGATCATAACGGCATCAAAGGAACGCTCGCCAAACATGGCCTTGGCCTCAGACATGGGACGCGCGTAGAATCGAAACCGGTCCGCGCCGAACTCATCAACGATCTCGCGCGCGCTCACCGTCGCCTCCACGTCGCAGTCCATCGCAACAACTCGCGTGTACGGCCGACCGTTCTCGAGCACCACACCGGTGTGAAAGCCAGAGCCGAATGTACAGTCCAAAACATCATACGAAACGAGCCGCTTCCGCTTGGCCAGTGGCGCCAGAGCATCGAAGGCAGACGAGTTCAACGCAAGCAATGCGCCGGAAGAGACGAGGGCGCCACTGACACCTGTCGTGCGCTGCGCCTCCAGACTACCCTCGGTCAGTTGCACATCCCCGCCAGAACGACGCGCTGGACACTTTTTGTGCAGTCGGCGCTTGCGATGCGCTGGACGCGATGATGGCAGTCGCGCATCGAAAACCCTCTGCTGCTTTTTCGTACAGGGGAACCCTTCTTCGATGGCGCGTTTTGCCAAAAACTCAGCGAGGTTCTTAGACTCGAGCCACCGCAGCCCGCCGCAGACGCCCTGCAAGAGCTGCTTAGGCATAAGCGGAGGATGCTCAACACGGTTTACGGCGGACCATCGCTTCGGTGCCACAATCCGCTTCATTCCGTTACTCGCAGGCGCCACACAAGGGTGACGGCCGATGCCAAGCAAGAGCAGACAATGCACGGCACCCGCAGTACAGGAATCTCCCCCTCGATTTTAGATTTTCGGAAAATCTTGCGCTAGGTGCGGAGCCCTCGAGTGATTGGCCCCTTTCGTTCTTTATGCGCGGATGTACGGAAAAAAAGGAGGCGGGATGCATATTTGAAAGGATGAGATCAGTATGATGCAGGAAAACATCAGAAAGAGAGTATACAAGAAGTACATGGAAAAACACCGGCAATGACAGCGACAGTACCAGCGTCCTTCGATGGCAACCACAGTCGATTCGATTCTGTTTCTTTTCCCCGCTCGGCTGAACATTAGTGCCTCAACGTCGGCCCTCCATGTACGATCTTAAGAGGTATCCTTCAGTGAAGCGCTATCCCCCTTGGCAGCATGCGAGAAGTAAGAATACTGCGTGGTGTGTCTTAGTTGTGTGCCCCGATCGTACACGCATACGCACATGAGCCAATGGACGATACCGCATCGCATCTTTAGCTTTCTTCTCTGTTGCCGCTGTCTTTTCCTTCTTTTCGTTTTGCCTGACGGCGCTCCCAAGAATCAACAAGCAAAAGAGCGCAAGATGCACGCAGACACGCAAACAAAACCGAAAAAGCAGCGAGCATGTACAACTCAGGCGCTGAGTGAGCACTACTTCCACCGCTTCCTTTGACCCCTGCACCGCACCAAAAGAGGAAAGCTCCTCCCCCTCCTTTCATCTCTTAAACCTGCCTTGATGACGGGGGACGAACCTCAGCGTGGTGTCTCAGGGCCCAGTGCCCCCACTCTGTGTGGGGAAGCCACGCAGCCCCCACCTAACCCCTGCCAATGCCGAACCACCTCTGGTGGTGGCAGGGGCAAGCACCTACGAGCTGGGGGGGGGTCAGAGCGCTTCATCGCCACGGATATCGGCGGTCGGGTCCTGGACGGCGGTGCGTCAGAGCGGGCTGCGACAGCGCACGCGTCCGTGCCACCCATGTGATGGACAGCGTGTCAGCGTGACTCGAGCTATCCCACGCCGGGCCGTCGCACTGCCTGCTGGCGCGGAGAGCCTGAGCGCCGCCCCGAGGGTCGTGCCACGCGATGGGGGCCCGTGACAGGTCGACTGGAGTGTAACTCATGTTGGACGGCACAGAGTGGTCACGTGGAAGACAAATAAAAAAGAATACTTCTTGCACCACTTCCTTCTGCAAGCCGAAACCTCGCGCAACGAGAGAACAGAGTTAATACAAATCATTATGCAGGGGGCAGCAACAAGAGAAACGAGAGAAGGGGGAAAAGAAAAAGAAACAGCGCAGCGAGCTGTAAATCACAGATGAGAGTTAAAAAAAAAACACGAAGCGAAACGAAGCGAGGGACGTCTGTGCGAGTTCGAGCTCGCCCGTCGTCTTGCTTCGGGGAGATGGTTCATTTTTTGACCTCCGTTCGCCGTCCTTCATGCTGTACTCTTTTCACTAGCGACCAGAGGAAGAGGAGAACGAGAAAAAAGGCGAGTGAGCCTCTCGACGCGCTCATCGACGCCTTGCGAAGGCTCCCGCGTGGCAAGTGGTTGGTCTGGCGCCGTGTTGCGTGTTTTTTTTCCTTCAGAGAGAGGGCAGTGAACCACACCAACACTCGAACCGTGGGAACCAAAAGAAGAGGGTGGACCTCGGAGTTACAAACGAGTAGCGTGAAGTCTCGTTTTGTCCTTTCGAGGCGGTCTATTTCTACTGGACAGCATACATTTGTCCGCTGTCGTGATTGCTGCTTAGAGGCATTACCATGTCGCTCATGGGAGCGGAAGAGAAACCGAAAACACACGATGGATTCACCAGCGTCGGTGAACACCCACATGCCTCTCCTTGCAGCTTTCAAACCTCGGAGAAGGGGAGGGGGGATTTGCGATGCTTGCAGCAGAGGAGCACCGCAGCGGTGACGAAAGCAGCGAGAAGAGCCCCGATGCAGAAGGTTCCCATCGCCACGGCAGCCGTGCCGCCGGCACTCAGCCCGGAGGGCTTTGCAAGTGTATTGTTCGCCGCGCCGTGAGGACTGCCATCCGGCAACCCTGGCGCAGCAGTGCTGGACGTCGGAAGGCATGAAGGGGCAATACATACGCACTGCAACGACAAACTGTCCAGCATGTACCCAGCGTCGCACGAGTACGACGGGCACCGCTTTCGGTAGTACTGGCATCCGCTCGGCAGCGCCTGCCACGCATCACCGGCCTCGATCCCGCCCTCCGGACAGTTGCGCAGCTGCCGGTACTTCTCGTCCAGGTAGCAGTACCCCATCGACCCTGCCGGAGCAGCACCCCACTGCACAAACCGCGTGAAGTCAGCCACGGAGCACCTGTTCCCGCTCGCGTTGTACAGCTGCCCAGACGGGCTCATGCACTTCAGCTGCCAGTCCGGCTCCCACGCGAACTCGAAGCCAGATGCGGGACTCTGTCCGGTGTGTCCGCGCAGCACACGCACATGGTACGACGAGTCTGACAGGCTCTGCAGCAGCTCCAAAACGAGCGTCTGCGCAAAGGGCGGCAGCAGCCCGTCGTCGGCCGTGTCCTGCAACGAGCACGCGATTCGGCTCAGCGTCGTGTCGTGAGCGCTGTAGTGGTACAGCTTGTACCTGCTGGTGCCCGCCATCGCCGCGCCGATATTCTTCACGAACTCCTGAAGAATCGGCTGCCCAGAGCTCCCTTGCTGAAAGCACCGGGTGTCGCTGCGGTTGTACACGTACTGCCTCGCAAAGTGCTCGCGGGCCACCTGACTCAGCCTGTCCCGATTAGTCTTCAATTTCGGATAATTGTCCAGTTCTCCGATGGCTTCCTTGGAGACGGCGATATCAAACAGCGTAAAGGCACAATCAGTGCGCCGCGTGAAATCGCTGCAGTACCCCTCACTGTACACCTCCTGCGCAATCGTCGTCAGCGTGTTGAAGTCAGGGAAGTTCCGATCTACAACCGGGTTGCAAACAGCACGCACGCCCGCCATATCCAGGCTCCAATAAAACTGGAATTGCGGTACGTAGTTTGTGTACAGAATGTAGTCATCCTGCTCTGGCACCGTGTGAATAGCGGGGTACAGAGACGTCAAGTTCGGAAAGAAGCCGCGCAGGAACGACTCGGCGCTCTGCAGCGTCCGCAGCACATCGGTCGAGCGGCTGTATGCGACATCCAAGTCGTAGTCCTCCGAGGGGAACATGGGCTCAGACACAACGGAGGAATCCGTGTTGTAGCGGCTCCGCAGGAACGCGCCCGTCTTGCTGAGCATCTCGATCCCAGACCACGTAAGGTACCCACAGGGGGTGTCGCCGCAGATCTGGGTCTTGTTGTAGCTCGGCTCCGCCGTGCGGGCGCCGTGCCGGTGCATCAGCTGAACCATCACGAGCTTCATATCCAGCGCAGCAGTAACAGGCGCCGGCACGCACAGGAGCAGCGCGGCCAGCAGCAGCAAAAACAGCACCTGCCGCATTGTGGAACCTTCAGGGTCAGTGACGAGGGTGAGTGCGGAGTGCCGAAAACGAAAGAAGAAAGCCTGGAGAGAAAGATATGAACGGGGGTGTGTATCGGACGGACGGCAGACGCAAACAGGCGGGGATGGGGTACGGGGTATGGCCGCAGGCAACACAATGGAAAAGGCCTCGAAAAGGAGCGAGAAAACAGAAGCGGCGGAGCATCTATGCATCGGCTGCAGAGAAGTAGGCATGCGCGATACATCGCACCGCGCACCCACATGTGACGCGAGGGCAGCAGAAATACACATAACGCCAGCATCGACCACCGGCTGCCTTTCTGATTACGGGGTCACCCTGCGCGCCAAGAAAGAGAGAACGACAGAAGCGGCCAGAAAAGCATGTGCAACATCGCATGCTTAGCATAGGGTTGCTTTCAGAGCTGTTTGCTCTAAGGCCAGAACGCCACGGATTGTGTAGCACGCATTCACACGCACATTCCGCCAGCGGCATCGCTAGCCGGCCGCTTGAGCTCCGCTGACTCATGCACATATTCGCAAAACACACACGCACAACCACACAAGCAGTGCCGTCAAAAGACGGGACATCTGATCACAGGTCGCGGATGGCCTAGCGGACGCACCCTCAGCTCGCGCTGGACGAGTAGGTACACAGCGCAGTCCCCACCATCACCAGAAGGCACCCCGCAGTGGTCCGCGCGCGCAACAGACCCTCGCGCATAACCAACACACTCATCAGAACAGTGATAACGAATGAAAGCGAGTTCACCACAATCGAGCCAACCGACACGTCCACCTCACGCAGCGAGTAAAAAAACACGACGGATCCACTTAGGTTCACAGCCTGTGTGAACAGGTACTTCGGTCGTCGCACAAGAAACAGCGCGTCATCCTTCGCGGACCCGCTGCTCGCCATCCCTCGGCTGTAGTGCTTCAGCAGCGGGTTCGTCACGCCCCACAGCAGCGCAGCCAGCAGCATGAGAGAGATCATGGCAAGGCTCCGGTGTCCACGAAGAAGCCCACACGCGGGGCGCGGAAACGAGTTTCTAGCGCAGTCGCGGCAGCTTCGTCCGCTTCCGTGCCCCCACATAAGGCGTGGTCGCGATGACGGTGCACGGCGGCGGTGCGCGCAAGGAAAAGAGAAGAGTAGGAAGATGAGTCAGGTGGGAGACAAGGCGAGGACAGAGGAGGTACGGTATTGAACGCGCAATAGCACGCCGGAGCACCTGCAACGCTGTGGGTCTGCAACGCCATATATACGCCACAAAGACCCCAGCGTCGCGGCAGAACGACAGGCAGCAGGGTGTGGCGTAAAGCGCCCCTCGCTAGCATGCGTATCTGTTTGCTTTGCATTTGTCTTGAACGGGATTACAACTAACAAGACGCCTACGATCCTAACGCTTCGCAAACTTCCTCTTGTTCTTCTTTCCGTCCACGAAACCTGGGAATTGACCTGGCTCCCTTCGGCGATCCACAGAGAGCAAGCCAGCCTTTTTCAAAGGAATGCGTGCTAGCGGAAGAAGCTTCGTTATCGCATTGGCCACCGCCATCCTGCAAGCAAAAGCAGCGATCTCATTTGCAAAAGAAGGCATCGCCTTGCCTTCGGAGATGAGGTTCACGTCAAAGTCGCGGAAGTCCAGCTTTGCCTCATCGAATGGCATTAGCACCATTTCCATCAGCCAGGACTTGTCATCGAATGCAACAGAAAGTGGCTTTCCGAGAAGAGTGACGGAACCGTTGTGATCACGGTTCTCTCGGATCAGAGCTGTGAACATGTACTTCTGCCCATCTGCGCGGCCGTGACCAACTGCAATACCTGTTTCGGGATCCACCTCAGCTGGGTCGATACGCACACCTATCTGATGTCGTGTATCTTCGCCGGCAACCTTACGCGAAAAGTCATGAAGCACAGCGTAGAAGTGACTGTAGCTATCGGAGCTGTCGGCCTCGAGAGTGGCCTTGCTCATCAGGTTGTAGTTTTCAAACATTACGCGCACATCCTCGCGATTGAATTTCCGCCGGCTAAACTCGAAAAGAGCGTGCTCCGTTTTGAAGGCCTTTGTTTCTGTCATGCGACCCATCCATTCGAGGAAGTTTGTGTAATGACCAGGTGCGTTATCTAGGCCGACCGCATCTGCAGTGATCGTCCTGCTCAGCTGACGCGAGGGGGAATCGGCCGGCTTGCTAAGTGACTCGAGAACCTTGGTCACCAGCGCCTGTGCCTCATACTTGCGCAAGTCCGGGAGTAAGGCTGACACAATCTCGCCCAATTGCTCCTGATCTAACCCGTCTACAGAGGCATAGTAGTCATCAATCGATTTGAAGTACATTCCTCCGCTGACGCGCATCCACGCCTCCTTGAGAGATTGTGCAGTCAAGTCGCTTCGCAGCTCGTCTCTCAGTGACGAAAGGGTGTTGTGGCCAGCAGGAACATACTCTCCAGGATACATTGGGTACTCGCGAAAATGGAAAAGATTACCGTGCGTTGCCTGGCTGTTGCTAACGACTGCATTATCACCTACTTCTAAAGGCATTATCCGTTCGCGCAACGCTTCCTCCTCCCTCGAAAGCTCCATATCTTGAGTACGCTTTACGTGGGAGTTCACCCATGACAGCCTCTCCCCATCGCTTTCAGGCGCTCCTTTCTGCCCCGCTAGCCTGTTTGCCAGCCGAAAAAGGCGTGCGTGTCGGGCTGTCTTGGGGCTCAAGAGCTGTTTCATTTTGTCTAGCTCTACCGGCAACTAACCTCTTTTCGAACATGTATACTGAAGAGCACACCCGGCCAAAATGACGCATGAATCGTAGCAAGAGAAGACGTGCACGGGGAGATAGGGGATTCGATTGAGGACGCACGCAGACACCATCAAGGCCTCTAGATCTAGTTCAATTCCAACTTTCCGCTGGCTCGATCAGTCAACAAGATCTCATGCAGTTTATTTTTTCAACGCGTTCACCATGCCGTGCAACATGCGCTCCAATCCACTCGGCCCGGCCTGCCACAGGCCCATCCCGCGTGGTGCGAAGTAGCGGTACACACGCGCTACGGCAGTGCGCCGGCTCAGTCATCTGCGAGCACGGCCGCTGCCTCATACCCCGCCCACCCGCCTCCCAGGTCGCCTCACAGTCGCTCCCATCGTGCCGGTTGCCACCCCTGGTGCATCCCTCGCGATGGCGCAGGCTCCCCAGCAGCAGGCAGTGCGACGGCCCGGCGTGGGATAGCTCGAGTCACGCTGACACGCTGTCCATCACATGGGTGGCACGGACGCGTGCGCTGTCGCAGCCCGCTCTGACGCACCGCCGTCCAGGACCCGACCGCCGATATCCGTGGCGATGAAGCGCTCTGACCCCCCCAGCTCGTAGGTGCTTGCCCCTGCCACCACCAGAGGTGGTTCGGCATTGGCAGGGGTTAGGTGGGGGCTGCGTGGCTTCCCCACACAGAGTGGGGGCACTGGGCCCTGAGACACCACGCACCGAGAGGGGTACTCCATCACCAGGAAGCCTACACAATGAGAAGAAAATGAGAGTGCATCAGTATATGGGGTTGTTTACCTACAGCTTTTTTTTTCTCTCACGAAAAAACATCAGATCGACTGAAGGAAACAACAGCGAAGACTATGGGGATCATTTCTGACGCCGTCTATGATACAAGCGGTACGGTGAATTATATCGACTGGATATCCTCTAGCACTTGCAGCATCTCTGCCTCTTTTTCTTGAAGTGCTTTTCGAAGAGCTGAAATCTCCTGGTGGCAAGTGCGTACTTTTTCAGATAGCTCTTGGAGGCGCCTCTGTTTATCGAAAATCTCTCGCTGCGTCATGTCGGCGCATGGATCCGCGTGCTTTGC
This sequence comes from Leishmania infantum JPCM5, assembly GCF_000002875.2. NCBI lineage: Eukaryota > Euglenozoa > Kinetoplastea > Trypanosomatida > Trypanosomatidae > Leishmania > Leishmania infantum. Next base: position 559,222 of record NC_009407.2, on the reverse strand, counting down.
AGGCCCGTTATCACCTTGGGCTGAAGTAGCTTCGGATGACGCCGGGACAGAGACGCTGGATTTCTCGCGCCCTGCGGCCGTCTCGCCCTTCGGCGCCTCCTTCAGTGGCTTTGCTGCTTGCGCTGCCACAGGAATCTTCGCTGGGGAAGGTGTGCTTCCTCCCATCAGGCGCGGTGAGTGACCATCAAACAAGCCAGACAAGTCGTATTCACGAGGATCGGCGCTAGCACCGCTGAAGAACTCACCTGCAGAGATTGCAGAGTGGTCTGCAAATGTGGAAGGGAACACATCCCCTTGAAACTCAGTGCAAGATTGCTTCCGAGGAAGCAGCATCTCGATTGTAAAAAGACTGTGATATGTCAGCTGGTACAGACGGCTGAATTCACACTTCCTGACGTCCAGTGACCACTTCGGCATCATGCACAGACCCTTCATAGGATCGTTCGAGTTCACCTCATAACTGAATGTGAGGCCTTCATTCATCAACTCAAAACACTTCACGTTGTTTTCGCCCTTGCTGCCGAGGATTAGCAGATTCAAATCCTCGTCATACACTGGTATGAATGCGGCGCTCGACTGGTCGAGTTCAGTGACTGAGTAGGGCCTTTCCATTTTCCGCGTATCCCACAGCTTTATTTGACGCTGCTGGCTCTTGCTGCAGCCGAGTGTCATGATTGTGTCCTTTCGCTTACACCAGATGCACCGCTGTGAGCGGGCACTGGCGTGGCTTTCCACCGATGACACCACTGTGCAGTCACGAGGATCGATTACTCGAAGCGTTTTGTCGCGAGAGGCTATGCAGAAAAGAGACCCTCGTAGATTCCACTCTAGTCCAGTGGCGTAGTCGGAAAGGTTGCTGATGGTGTTAACAGCGGTGCCTCTCTCCACATCCCACACGTTGATGACACGGTCAACACCTGCTGAGGCCAAAACACCATTTGCACTGGGGTGAAATGAGATGATACCACACTTTTTGTTGTGTCCTTTCAGCTCCACTAGTGGCGATGATATGTTGGATTGAAGCCCCTCTGCTGGGATACCCCAGCCAAAGATGCTGCCATCCTCGCTGGCGGTGAACAGCTTATGGTTGTTAAAAGGGTCAAACTTGACGTCGATAATTTGGCCCTTTTGACCAAGTACAAGGGGAGGGTTTGGCGCAAGTCGGCCGAAGGTATCATGCTTGAAAACTGCAGTCCCGCCAAAGGTTTGCCACGGCACCGCAATGAATTTATCGTTGCATGAAATGGTGTTGCTACCGTCCCATAAGGCGGTGGACGATGTCACGTTTAGAAGGTGGCGCTGAGGCTTTGCCACGTGCCCTGTGGAGTGGCGAAATCGCGAGACAGACATTGTTGCTAAAGTCAGGAACAAAACCAAATCTAGAGGAAGAAGAGTGATAAGCGGAGGTAGCAAAGGGTGGTTGTCGCATGAGTCATCAGCTGCTTTACGGACTGTATGCATCTATCACGGTTGCGGAGAGCACACTCGCACATCAGCCCTTCTGTAGAGGACCAAAAACACAGTAGCTGGGTGCATTTGCAACATTTCAAAGGTTTTTCCTTTCAAGGGACAAAGCACTCATCGTGCTATACGTGTGTGAGATCTACCGTTTGGAAAAGTGTGGAATTAAGCTACTCACCGGGGTTGTTCTTCTTGTGAATGTAGTTGGAGTCTTGGAGAAGTTTGTCTGCATACTCCTTGCGCTCGTTCAACTGATGGTGATACTTCTGCCACACTTGGCTCTTCAGCAGCTCATTGGGGTCCTCCGTGGGCCACCGAAAGACCGCGACTGCCAGATCGGAGCTGAAAATCGACATGAAAACGGCCGCCATCAGAAAGCCCATCCCTGCCTTTTGGTACAAAATATGACTCTCATACTTGTACGCGATCCGCATGTCGCGGTATTTTTTCTTGAGATACCACTGCCGGAACTGCTTGTTCCGCATGTCCCACAGGATGTGGTACCACTTCACCTCCGGCTGATATTCATAAGGACTTCCCATTTCTCCTTTAGTGACACTGGTAAGTAAAATTAACGAGAGAACAGAGAGGTGAGAATATAAGAGTAGTTAAGTGTCTTCCAGACACCGCATATGCAACAATTCTAGACGTGGCAGCTCCGCGACAAAAAGGTTTCCACAGGCATGAGTTTGAACATCTTGATGAACTTGGGACGATACTAGCTGTGCTTGCGGCAGTTACTGCATTCCAGCCTCGTGGGCTCCCTACTAACCTTTTTTACAATGGCCTTTTCATCCTCGTAAAACAACGGCGCCCCATCGGCTCAGCTTCAACAGCGACGAGAGCAAGACTTGTCACTTGAATACATGTGAAAAGACAGCCCATAGATACCAGATCGCGGACCTATCACGACACAAAGCCACATTGTTGCCTTGCACAAACCTTATATCCATTACCGCGTCTCCAACAGCTTTACGCTCTCCTCTGGTGCGGTTCAGCTCCGCGCAAAGCACGTCCAGCCTCAAAGGCACTCAGCTCACCTGTCCTACAGATCAACAGTTAAAACAGGAGCGACAGTGACGATAAAAAGCCTTGCCACAGCAAGTCGGTCGCTGAAAAACAACAACATTAAACTTTGGATCCAGTTAGTCATACAAAACCACACTTTCCTCTTTACTAAACACAGGACGTAAACCTCATATCAAAAAGGCGTCACATGAACGCCTTTCGCACACCTTCGCAACGATTCCCCTTCATTTCTTCCTCTTCATGCTTTACTCACTCTTCTTTCAGACGGCTTGCGACAAACTAGCCTTTGCATCCTGAGCACACGCACACACCACTGTCCTCTCCTCTCTACCCAGTATATTCGGCCGTGCAACATGCGCTCCAATCCACTCGGCCCGGCCTGCCACAGGCCCATCCCGCGTGGTGCGAAGTAGCGGTACACACGCGCTACGGCAGTGCGCCGGCTCAGTCATCTGCGAGCACGGCCGCTGCCTCATACCCCGCCCACCCGCCTCCCAGGTCGCCTCACAGTCGCTCCCATCATGCCGGTTGCCACCCCTGGTGCATCCCTCGCGATGGCGCAGGCTCCCCAGCAGCAGGCAGTGCAACGGCCCGGCGTGGGATAGCTCGAGTCACGCTGACACGCTGTCCATCACATGGGTGGCACGGACGCGTGCGCTGTCGCAGCCCGCTCTGACGCACCGCCGTCCAGGACCCGACCGCCGATATCCGTGGCGATGAAGCGCTCTGACCCCCCCAGCTCGTAGGTGCTTGCCCCTGCCACCACCAGAGGTGGTTCGGCATTGGCAGGGGTTAGGTGGGGGCTGCGTGGCTTCCCCACACAGAGTGGGGGCACTGGGCCCTAAGATGCCGCGCCGAGGCGTCCCCCTCGCCACCCGCCGATCCCCGAAAATCGCAGAAGCAAAAATCAAACAGTGACCATCACCAGCACGCTTGTTGAATGGCAAGAGCAAGAGAGGATTCCTCCGCGCAGCACCCACAAGAAGCTGCACGCAGTGGCAAGTGGCAACGTCAAAAGGAGAACAAGAAGCTCGTGAAAAGCAATTTGCCGCCTAGCCTATCAGCACTCATTTGCACCACTGCGTTTCCCCACGGTTACCGAAAAAGGCGACAAAAGGAAGCCGGTGATTCTCTTGTAAAGAAAGAACGTTTTGGAAATGTTCAATGTGGTGTCTCTTATTAATACGGCAAAAAATCTGACTCGCAACTTCGAAAAGTTGATTTGGCATTTTTTCCCATGCAGCACATCGCCCTTGATGGGGCCGCTGTTCGGCCGAAAACGCGGCGAACACCACGAAGAGGATTTAGTGTAGTTTATAAAAGGGTTTGAGGGTGGAATAAAAACAACCACTTACAGAGCCTCACAAACGCTTTGGCTTTCATGATAATCCTGCCTCTCCTCCGCCCCCCTCCCCGCGAGGAAATGGAAGCGGAAAGCAATGCCTGAAAATAGCTTTGCTGCTGAAAAATTTCCCCACCGCATCTTTATTCTTTTTTTTTGTGGCTCGCGCAAAAGTCCCTTGATCCAGTTGCGCACAGAAACAAAAGATGTTATTGTCTGCTCATCTTTTTTACCGAGGTGCCTTTGCCTTTTGTTATAGGGAGACCGCCCGCGGTCACCCTAGACCCTAAGATTTGGCGAGCCGAAATTTTGGCTTTTTTTGGCACAAGGAAGAGCGGCCGTTGGCTTTGGTGGGCGGGGTCGCCGGGAAAGGGCTCTTGGGCGACAGCCCCTTCCCCCTTTTGAAATGGGTGCCGGAAAAGGGGCCTAGGGAACCCCAAATTCCAGCACAATGGTGCTACCAGCAATCGATGACGGCAAGAGACAATTATCCGTTCAGACAGTTGCTGGATAGAACCTTTTTTAAGCAGCAGGCTGGGCGTTTTCAAGACAAAGACGCCTTTGCCCGTGTGGTCGGGCAGCCCGGGTTGCTATTTCCGTCGGCCCCAGGTTTCTCGCGGACATTTGGAAAATACGACACCGGCACACCAACATCAAAAAGCACACACCACACCATCACACAGCCCCCGAAGTAAAGCTTTAAAAAGCACCCAACACCCGCGACGCCAGGCGGGCCCCATGCCTCAGCCAAAATCTATCCGGGAGACAAAAAGACTTCATCCCCGCCCTGCAAACCCCGCGCATGGCCGCCGGCCTTTGGCGCCCCGCACCCTGAAAAAACAATCTCGGCCACCGAGGCCCAGCTTGAGATGGCAAACGCCAAGCCGGGAGCACGGGTTCCACACCAAACGCCGCCTTCCCCCTTCGCCTAAAAAGAAGAAGGCTTTTTCAAAAAGGAAGAAAAACGAAGCAGAAACGGGACCACCAGCAACAGCAAAGATAAGCCAAGCGCTTTTTTCTTCGTTGTATGCCTGAAGTGCCGTCCGGCGGTCCGCGACCTGCGCTTCGGGGGTTCTCCGCGGTTTCTTTTAGTTGTGGCCGGTTCCCCGGTTTCCGCCCCGGGGTTTTTGGGTGCCTTCGGGGCCAGCGCGCGCCAGCCAGCCCCCACCCCTCCCCGAGACCCCCGGGGCAAAAAAACGAGCCCGCGCCCCCGCCAAGGCAACCCCGCTTACGAGGAACGCCCCACCCGGCTGACAAAGCACAAGCGCCACGCAACGCCTTTCCGATGAAACAGGAGGTTGGCCTAGGGAAAAAACCGTGGCCCGATGCCGGGCTTATGGGGCGCGAAAGCGACGGCCTCAAACAAAAGGCCATGGCGGCCCCTTTTTGCGCGTCTGCCAGGCGGCGCTGTGACACCAGCGGGGCGCTCGCGAAACTTTTTTTGTCGCACCGCAGCGGCCGCGTAGCTTTTGTCAAAAAAACAGCGCCATTCTTGAAGGTGGGATCTGGGGAAAGGCGCCCCGACCCCCTTTTCCACCCTGCCGGGCGGCGCCGCGGGCCCGCGCGCGCCACGAGGTTGGCAAATGGCCGAGGCCCCTGGCCGCCCCAAAATATGCACAAAGCGGCAAAAGAAGCTTGGAAAAAAGGGCCCTTACACCCGTGCCAAAGCACGAAAAAAAGCGCACTTTTATTCAACCAAACAATTCATCCGCTTTCTTCCACTTACAAATGGGCAAAAGAGCCGTTATTTTCAAAGCGCCAGTCGTGCCCAACGGTGTCTGTTAACAAAAAGCGCCCCGTCCCCCTCACCCGGGCACCGTGTTTACGCAAGCCGAAGCAAATGGGCACACATGATTGCGCGTCTCCCTTGGTATTGGTTTTGCGTCCTTGGTTTGCCTTTTGCAATCCCACAGAAAAGGGTGTGGGAAAAAAAACGCTTAGCGACACAGTCGGCCCAAAGGGTAAAATGCCAGGCGTTGCGGTTGCTGCTAAAACGTTTGCGAGCAGATTTTTTTTTCCAATATCTACTATTTCCTTTTTATTTTAGCACTTTTCGGGAAATTAGCGATTCATCAAGGGAGGCCGGCGCAGACAGCTTCTTTTAGCCGTCCCAGGGTTGATGGCAAACAGCCGCCGGCCGCCTTGCCTGGATACTAAAAAAATCTCCTGAAGCAAAAAAAGCAATGCGAGGAGAAACGCGCCAGCGTTTTCTAGATGCTTTGGCCTTTATGCCTAAATTTTGAAGAATGCTGTGCCTGCTAAGAAAAAATAGCGGGAGCTGGCAGGTATTTCCGCCGAGAAAATTTGAGGAGGCGAACGCGTGTTGGATTTCTGTTTTTCTTGCGGGTTTTTTTAGGCTGCGCGCGCACCCGTTAACAATTATCAACTCTGATTCCGGCCTTTGAAGCAACGCCAAGCCCCTTCATCGTAGGCCGCCTTGCGTCTACCTTGGGGGCGCGCCGCGAAGCTTATATAGGGCGGGGGTCGCTGTAAAGAAATGGTGGCGGAGAAAAGGTAGGCAGTAGCTTTGAAAAAAGGCAAAAATTCGTGTTTTTGATAATGCTCTGTATTTTTAAGGTGTGGGGGTCAGTGCGTGCCTGGAGGTGGTGCGGTCAAATATTTTTTGCCGCGACGTTCTGTTTGCTTCTTCCGGTGGGGTCGGGTCCTGGCTTGTGTTTTTTCATGCGATATAGGGTTTTCTTTGGCTGTTAAAAGATTATGCGGTGCGGAAAGAAGTGCGTAAAATCACTGAAAGGAGCAAGCAAACGTTTTTGTGATTTTTTCTGCCAGGCATGTGCGGCCGCTAGTCTCTCCTCTTCAAAAAATGCTTTTTAGAAGGGGCAGACAGAGCTGGCAGACGCACCGGCTACAGTGCAGGTTTTTGCCATGGTGTCTTCTCAGCTTTTTCCGGTCAACAGAGGGGGGTCAGGAGAAAGATTACGAGGGTTGTGGTGGTTTTAGGGGCTGATTCCGTGGCCGCCAGGAATATGGAAAGAGGTACCGCTGCACTGTTAAAGAGCTTGCGGGTAGTTTTGGGCAGCTCCCGCAGATTTCTGCACATGCTGTGAATGGTGCAGCGGTGGGTTTACCTGTGACGCAGCGGGGTGATGCTTTTTACGCTGAATGTCACGCTTATAACGTGAACATGGTTAAATGATGCTAGAAGAATCTGACAGTCACCCATGCCGCATGGATCTGTGCATCGGGAGGCCATCCGAAGGGAAGGTAGGGGGGGGGGGTGGCTGCGGGTGAAGTACCTGAAAGCACAGCTTCGAGCTCGAAGAGGGTAGGCACGCCAAGGCTTGAAGTGCGCAAACAGCTCTTTAAAGCCAATAGCCGCGCAGATTGTCTTCTTTGCCGCCGCAACGCTCATCAGGTAGAGCAAATCATTGGATGCACGCGCAGTCCTTGCTGCTATGAATTGGTGTCTTTCACGTCGTTGGCGCTTCCGTCTTTGACTTCTTTCTGCCTCCCTTCTTCCGCGGGTTCATATCAGGTGCCGCGCAGAGCCCCGTAATAGTATGCCTATCATTCCTGCGAAAAATGAACTGGCCTCTGTTTACGAGAGCATTCGAATTACTTTGTCTAAAATACAAGAAGATTCTGCAAAGAGGAGTAGCCAAGAGCAGCAGCTGATCTCATCAGTGGCGAGCGCTAAGTGCCTAGCTGGCATTTTCTCAGCGCATCCTCCAACCAACAATGAAGTAGTGCGGGCTCTCAAAAGTGCCGGTGAAGAAGAGCAGGTGGAAGCAGAGTGTCTGCAGCGCTACCGGCGGTTTGTAGAAGCGAAAAAGCGCTGCTTTACTTCTGTGGAGGCTGACCTGCGGTCTGTATCCAAGGTGCTCTCCGGTGTTTTGGCAGCCAACGAAAAAGTGGAGGAGCCCACTAGTGGCGATCACCGTCCTGAGGTGCAGGAAAATCAATGCGATGCTGAGTTGCTGCACTTGTTTCGTCTGTGGCGCACGGTCGTGTGCTTGCACGATTTAGTGCTAGGCTCGTTAATCAAAAGGGGTTTTGATGATCCTCCATGCGAACTTCAGCGTTTCAGTGCCGATGAAGAGAGATCTTATGCTCGTGAATCAGCGTTGAGGAATACTGTCGCCGATACAGAAAAAATGCTTCTTGCGATCCGGAAGCGCTGGAGAGCCCTAACTGCGGAAGCGGAGGCAGTGCGTGCCACAGCGGAAAGCATGACACCTCTGCCATTTTCGGATGAAGCCACTGCTCTGATTGCGAATGAAAAAGACGAGCCTCTTGTCGTGAGCATAAGTCAAGGACTTCATGAGCTGCAGCAATCCAGCGATCGTCTGAGAAAGAAAAAGGTTGCCGTTGATGAAGGCGCTGCAGCTCTGATAGAAAAGGTGAGAAGCCTAAGCTCGCAAACAGCAGCCTGCCGCTGCTCTGTGGAGGCATTTTCACAGCGCTCTAGAGAAGCTGCGGATGATGCTAACAGTTTGATGAGTGCGAAAGCGAGAGCTCTCCAGGAACTGCATCGAAAAGCACAAGAATGCGCATCGGAGCAGGGACTTCTTGACAGAGATATCGGCAGCTACAAGCAGCTGTGTGCACTTCTTGTGGAGTGGGTAGAAAAAGAAAATTCGGATGCGGAGCGTATTGTAGCAGCTGAGAAAGCGTATCATTCTTTGCTTTCCAAAGAAAGAACGCAACAAGAGAAACTCACTTGTCTGCGGTTGGCAATAAAAAACCTTGAGAGTCAAGTGCGTGATGCTTCAATAGAAAAACAACGCATTGTAGGCGAAGTGCAATACTTGTCGAAGCTGGTTTCCAATCCCACTGTGGTGAAGCAGGTGCTGGCCAGGGCAACCGAGGAGTTCCATCCTGAGCGTGAAGTGACCGCAGTTCATAACTATCTGAGATTTGTACAAAAGGCTCGTCTGAAAAGACATACTTCCCACGAGTAATATCGGGTATTTAGACTTCTTCGAATTCGCTTGTCGCATCTACCAAGCAATACGACTGTGACCTTACCTCTTCACTTGCCATGTTTGGTTTTCTCTTTAGCTTGTACGCGGTAAATTCCCTATCTTGAAGCACTCAGGCTCAGTGTGCAGAATCCCCCCAAAACAAAACCAAATGACGAGCAAAGACAACAACAAAAATATTTACCATTAACATTCGAACGCTACAAAGCAATGATCTGCTTCGACCCTCGATGAAGTCGCCTTCAACCCACGGTTGCCTCAAGGCGATTGACATCCATTACGCCAAGTTTTCCGCCTCTTTTGTTCAAAATTTGGCGCATTTACAATAATGTTTTTGTCCACTTTGAAGAAAAACGACCTTTGAGCCTCCCCCTTTTTTTTTCGTATGCTTGCTAACGTTCGCCGAAAGCTCAGAATTGTAATGACTGCACCAAGTCCTTCTACCGCAGCTGTAGATTCTACAAATGAGCTGCTAGACGTCATGGATAGCAATGTGAAAAACGCATCTGCTTCCTCTATAGGAAGTGAGATATCGGCTTCAGGACTTAAGCGTTCATCAGACTTAGCTCCCGCATCTGCAGCTGGTGCGGAGAAGGCGAGCGCCACAAGTGAGGCAGCTCTGGAGCCCTCTACAGGGCACATGGAAAACTCTTATTTTACCAGCGCAATGGCTCACGGCAACGTTGATGCTGTACGAAAGGAAATGCAAACTCAGGAAAAGATAATTGCCACTCTACAGCGGGACAACGAATCACTCCTGAGAGAGAAGAAGGAAATTCTCAGTCGATTCAAGCGGCTGGAGCATGATTTCGAGCACCTAGAAGCAAAGCACAGCTTGCTTCTCAGTGCACAGCAGGACTTTGCGGCACGGTCAAGCATGCATACAGCAAATGACTCTGCCAAGATCGTGAATCTCCAAGCACAAGTCGAAGAGCTTCAAACCAATTTGGAGACGGAAAAAAGGCGATGTGCTCTACTGCTCCAAGAAAGGAACGACCTGGCTCAGTCTAAAAGCGATACTCCTAGTCTTGTCGGCAGCGCCGAAATCACTAATGTGGCTGTGGTGAGGGAGCAGCAAGGCAGGAGCGAAGATATGGTGGCGAAGTTGCGTGAGTCTCAACGTATTCACAGCATTCAGAAAAGCACCATCGATGCATTACACTCAGAGGTTACCCGCTTAGAGTCTGAGAGGAAGGTCTCACATAGCCGAGAGAACAACTTGTTGCGCGAAGTGGACAGCCTGCGAACGCAAGTGCGGGATTTGGAATCGGCTCTGCAGCAGAAGAAAGGGAGCATCAGGGAACTTATCAGCAGCTGCCAGGCGGGCAGTGCCAACGCACAGCGCCTTAAGAAGCAAGAGAGTCGAATTCGTTTGTTAGAGAAAGCCTTGCTAGAAAAGGACGAGTTCACTAAGAGAGCAATGGAAGAGCTCCGCGCAGAAACAAAGAAAGTGTGTGAGCGCTATCAAAGTACCATTGCTGAGTTGCGGCAGCGTTTGGAAGTCCCCAAGGATGATCCCGAGCGGCGAAGACGTATTAGCACTCTCGAAAGGGAGAACCTCGACCTTCGTGGTGGACTTGGAGGTGCCTCTGTTTCGTTAGCCGTAGAAAGTGGCCAACCGGTGCAGAAGATAGCCACTGAGCCCAAGCACCATACGGACGTGACTAACAAGACCGACAAACCCGCCGGGCAGGCTCTTAAGGCGCATGGCTCTCACGAGCTTGAAGTTACACACCTTCAATCCGTCATTGAGCGACTCCGCGCAGAAATATGCGAACACAAGCACCGAAACATCACGCTTCAGAGCAAACTCGACAGCATCCACGCTGAGTGGGATGCTAGACTTGCCGAGATGAAAACCAATTTCGCTCTTCAAATACAGACCCTGCGATCTGCCCATAATGAAGAGCTGAGTCGCCTTGAGGCCAGTCATCAATCTCAGCTGCAAGAGATTTCGAAGTGCTCAAAGGCAGGTAGAGATAGCTTGGCATCCAGGCTCTCTCGAGTTGTCGAAGAAAAGGGATATGATGCCTCCCTTATTGCCATTGGGGAGAGGCTCTGCTTTTTGGAGAAGCTGTATTGTCAAAAAGAGGAAGAAAAGACGCACGAGCTTCTAGAAATGAAGCGCGTAGCCGAGCTGGAGATGAAGATTCAAAAGGAGAAGACTGATTTACTGCTAGAGCAGAAAAACACACAAATCAAGCGGTTTCAGGTCCAGCTGGACGAGCTGCTGGCAGCTCTCTCGATTCTGCAGGCCACATCGTGAGGCATTCCAGAGTAGATTCTTTTTTTTTTCGCGCTTTTTAGATTGGCTTTTTTTTTGGGTGCCCTTCAGGGTTCAGTGGACTGCGAGAGCACTGACAGAGCAATGAGCCTGCTTTCCGCCAGCGAAAAAGAGAGGTGCCTGTTTGAGCAGAAGCTTTGCGCTTTTGTAGTCCAACGTAACTTGTACCATCTCGCCGTGTCCAGAACTCTCTTGGCGCCTCTCGCTTATGTGAGTGTATCTGAGGCGAGGGCACTGATGCAATACCAAGCCCTCTTCGATTTCCTCTTTGAATATTCCTTGCATCAACTCTGTCCGCCTTTTACGACTTTCTCTCTTTTTGTTTTCGAACATGCAATGCACGCCACTTCTTTCGTGTTTCCTCACCATCAGATTGGAAACATGGCTTTTCCATACATTTCGGACTTTTTTGGTCTCTACCCATGTTTTTCTGCGTCGATGGAGTGCGCTACGACGCCCATCTTGAATCCAATATTCACAGGCACAGATATCAATACAGTGCAAAGAAGTAATTGATGCGTCTCAGGATTTTTGAGCGCCACACTCGTGAGGTGGAGTAGTTCAGCAAAGAGGGCCACATATTGCTCCGGCGTGGCATCAACGAGATGTCGAACTGGGCAGATGCTGAGGTTGCCGCGCTTAAAGGTTCTCAGTCGCTGATGCTGAAGGGCTTTCGGTAGTTTCTGTCGCTGCAGCGGTCCTACCTTCGCGCCTCTCACCCCCTTCCACATCAAATGGACTGTGGCTTCCATATGCCTCCCGTTCTGGCCGCGGTGAAGAATTAGGGACACTGCGGCAGCTGTTGGGTATATTTGGCGGTAGAAGCGATGGGGTCTCAGTGGAGCATCGCGACGGGTAAGCTGCACATGCTTACCCAGCAGCAGATGACGGTGTGCCCGCCGAACACGTGCCACTGCGGCGGCGTAGGGGCCTTCTGGGGCGTCACTGAATCTCTGACCTACCAATATGTGCCGCATGCGCGTGACATCAGTGAGGAGTGGGCGTATCTATAATCGGCATTTCACGGTAAGACAGGTGCGTGCCAAAGCTTAAGCGCGATAAAAAGTGGCCAGGGTGTCGCTCTGCGTCCAGTTATCAGCCAAGAGGCTTTGATGGATGCCGTTGCGTTCAAGAGGCCTATCAACGTCAGTGTGGATGCTTCGATGTTGCCAAGCCACACTGAAGGCCTTTTCAACGACAGCGACTGCTCCGAGAAAATCACGCAACATCACTCCTGCAGTTTGGTGTGCACGGGCACGACTACCAGCCTGGTAAGGATGACAGGATTACTCGAAGTTCTGCGGGATAATGGTGAGGTGAGGACGGCTGCATGCGCCTTCTCCCTGAAAGGGAGCCGCACTGCGGGTGGTCGGTACACGCGTTTTCTGGCGCCGCGTGCAACGGCGACCATGACCAGGAGTGGACCTGCGGTATGTGAGGTATGATCTCCAGCTCCACATACACTGTGATCGACGGTGCTTCAACTGAGTTTTGCTCACTCCTATTTCGGGCGCCCTTTTGCGTTGACGTTCACTGCTTTTCCGCCTTCCTCACTCCTGTAATGACCCCTAATGGCGAGGGACACACCCCTCTCGGTGCGTGGTGTCTCAGGGCCCAGTGCCCCCACTCTGTGTGGGGAAGCCACGCAGCCCCCACCTAACCCCTGCCAATGCCGAACCACCTCTGGTGGTGGCAGGGGCAAGCACCTACGAGCTGGGGGGGTCAGAGCGCTTCATCGCCACGGATATCGGCGGTCGGGTCCTGGACGGCGGTGCGTCAGAGCGGGCTGCGACAGCGCACGCGTCCGTGCCACCCATGTGATGGACAGCGTGTCAGCGTGACTCGAGCTATCCCACGCCGGGCCGTCGCACTGCCTGCTGCTGGGGAGCCTGCGCCATCGCGAGGGATGCACCAGGGGTGGCAACCGGCACGATGGGAGCGACTGTGAGGCGACCTGGGAGGCGGGTGGGCGGGGTATGAGGCAGCGGCCGTGCTCGCAGATGACTGAGCCGGCGCACTGCCGTAGCGCGTGTGTACCGCTACTTCGCACCACGCGGGATGGGCCTGTGGCAGGCCGGGCCGAGTGGATTGGAGCGCATGTTGCACGGCATGGTGGACGCGTTGAGGGAAAAAGCGATATTTGAATCTCCCGCTGGCGGTTGTGGGGTCTGCTGCTCGAAGTTAATGTACATACGGATTGGAATGGTTCAGCGCTCCACCTTTCCTTTTCCCTTTTTTCTACTCTCTATACTGCTGGGCGACAACAAAAGGGCAGAAGCACTCAACTGGTAGGAAGAGACACAGTGTCCATTACAGAGAAGAAGCACTGGCATGCCCAGCCACGGCGAACGCGGCCATGAAGCATATTAACGTTGAAACGGCGGCGAGGGAGCAGCTCGTCGACTTTATTCGCCGCATGCATCCACAGCTGCGGCGGGAGCAAGAGCGAGTGCGCGAGTTGGAGTCGCAAATTAGTGGCCTTCAGGCCTTCATTCAAGAAAAGAACGCCGAGATTCGAGAGCTTCGCATGCAGAGCGACAGACTGACAGAGAAGTCTGCAAGTGACGAGGAAACCATTAGCACCTTAATCAAACAGATGGAGGAAATGCGCTCTGTGGAGTCGCCTTCGTCCAGCGTAGTACCGCTTAGCGCCACCACTACAGTCCAGCGCGGCCGAACGGCCGAACATGGAAAAGGGAAGTCGCACCCCTCTGCCAATGCAGGAGGTGGCGAGTACACGCCTGAGACGCTCCGACCGCTTGAAGTCGGAAACGGCGACGGGGGTCGCTCACCCGCTCTTACACCGATACCTCTCAAGGTTAATACGGAGAGCGCGCTGGCACAAGTGAAGTCGCAAAACGCCGCCGCCGCCGCCACCGCCATTGCCGGCAAGATGGAGGAGATAGCTAACCTGGAAAAGAAGGTGCGAGAGCTGATGGAGGTGAATGCGTTCTACTCCGCTATTGTCTCTCAGCACGACCAGGAGGAAAAGGTGCGCATGAGTCAAGCACTGGCATGCCGCAGTGGGCACTCCGATGATCACGTAGCTGGTCTTCGTCAGGAGGTTGAACGGTTGCAGCTTCGCATCTCTACCATGGCCGGCCATGGCGAGAAGCTGCAGCGCATCATCAGGGCGGTAGAGTGTGAGAAGGCTGCGCTGAGGGAGGAGAACGAGGCTCTTAAAAGGGAGTCCATGGTGCTGGAGGCAGAGATGGAGGAGATGACACGCGAGTACGCGCGGACTCGAAAGTCGCTCGTAGCGGCGGCGACAGCTGTACAGCCCTCTGACTCGCTGAAGCGGTCGTTTGCATTCGCGGAGGATGTGCCACAAGCACGGGCTGCCTCGGCGCCCCAACACGGACTCACGCGAGAGCCGCCGTCCAGAGGATCAACCGCGACCGTCGACGCCTACTCGCAGCAGCCCGATCGCCGTGTTTCGTACCTCTCGACTGGCCCCGCGCCCTGCGTGTCCCCACTTGCGCGCGACGGAAAGCAGGGCATGATTGGCGGGGTAGCCACTTCAGCACAGACAGCGTCCAGCATTGCAACAACGCAGTCGCACTCGCGCTTCACCTTCCGATCGCTTCGTCCGATACGCGTGCGCAACCCGGACGCGCACGAAAGGGAGCTGCTAGATCGGATACATTTATACGAGGAGCAGTTTGCCCAGATGGAGGCGTTTGAGGCGGATCGGCAGCGCAGCTTTGATGAAATGGAGCGGAACCGAGCGGAGCTCTTCGTTTCAATGAACAGTCAGCTCGAAAAGCAGCGAAAAGAGATCCACCGACTACGCAAGCTGCACGAGGAGACATCTCTCAAGTCCTCTGTTACAGCGCATCCATCACGCAGTCACTCCTTTGTGTCCTGGCCGAACAGAGAAGAGGAAGAGGAGAGAGGCAGCTTGCGCCGCCGTGGGTCACCATCCCCTGTAGAACGTTGTCTCACGGCAGTGCCAATAGGCTCGCATTCACTGCGCTTCGTCGACTCTTCTGACGGTTTAGACGCTGCGGATGACACTACTGCAGCGTGGGCCAACGAGCGAGAGAGTGTCCTCTCACATGAGCGTCATGGGCGGCAGGTCACCTCGGGGGCTTCATCTGTCTCTTTCAGCCCTCTCGATGAGCTTATGTGGCGCGAAAAACACGAACGCTCGAACATCTGTGTGAAGGCTGTTGAGGAAGAGCTGCAACTCTTTGTTGGCATGCACGCTGCCACCGTCCGGCTCTCTACCGGCGCACTGGAGGCGCGTGAGGCTCAGCTACTTCGCGAGACGACTGACCTGAAGAAGGTTGTGGACGCGTTGCAGACGCGCGTCGTCGGCCTCGAAGCACAGCTGGTCAGCACAAGAGAGGCGGAGAAGGTGGTCGCAGGGGACGCGACGGAGTCGGAAGCGATGGCGATGACAGGCGCTGGAGACGCAGACTCACCCGACACGAATTTGTCGCATATTTCCACAGAGCTGTGGAAAGGCAAAGCATTACACACGGCGCTTATGGCGTTGGAAGCATACGGCACCGTTTTGAAGTATCACACAGAGTCTATCAAGGGCTGTCGATTGAACAGCTCTGGCGCCGAGGAGGCGGCGGTTTCAGAAGAAGGTTGCATGGATGCTGAGATTGCACGGGATCTGGAGGAGGTAAAGATGGCGCTTGTTGCAGCTCGGTTCCCGCCGCAGTTGCAGCGATCGTTTCCTCAAGCAGTAACGCCTCATCTCTACGGCGACTCAACTGCATCAAGGACTGTGGGTGAACTCTTCAAAACTTGCCAAGCCAACACAGACGCCTGCGACGGGGCAGAGGTAGTGGGGGCTGGCAGCAGGGACCAAACCTCTTTGCACCCAGCCCCACCGCAGCCCCTTTCCCTACTTACGCAAACGCAGATTACGCCATCGTCGTCTCACACTGACAGTGCGGACAGAGAAGAGGTCATGCACGGGATGGCCGGAATTGTGGGACAGGTGGACGTGATTTCTTATATCCCGCCTGATATCTTTTCGAATAAGCAGGCAGTGGTGCGAAACCCACGGAACGCCGTCAGCAGCGTAAACGGCGGAATTCAGGAAGAAAGGATGGATGAGGACAGCGGGTCGATGGCCGCACCATCTCACGATGACGCTGAGAAGGCAGTTTTCATAGTCACCGAAGCCCTTGGTGACGACGCAGTTCCACTGCCTCTGAGCACCGCAGAAGCTGTCACTGATACATCACCGCTTCAGGACTCTCTTAAGGAGGAGAATCCCCACAGCTTGACTGCGACGAGCGACGACGGGGACGCGAGCGCCGGTATGAATTTATCCTCAGAACCTCGCCAAGCTCAGTCGTCAGTTTCCGAGAGCGCTCGCCAAGATAAGGAGGATGATGCTCGGAGGGAGGAGCAACTCTCAGATGATTCCGAGGATGACAGCTCGATGGCGCATGACAACGGTACGCTGAGCTCCACCTCGCTGTTGGAGGTCACGGCGGGAGAGGAGGTGGAGTTCCTCGCACAACTGGAGAAAGAGATGGCGAAGGGCGGGTCGGAAATGGTAACGGAGCCGATCGACGACGAGGATGGGATAGTGGCCTCGCCAGAAGACCGTGACATCAATGGTGGCGGGGAGGACCGCGAGGCGGGCTGCGGCGAAAGCCAGCGTGCAGGCAGTGAAGTCGCCGCAGCGGAGGCCTCGTCCACGGCCAGTGTGTCGCCGTCGCCTTGTGGTGCTGATGGACAGCAGCAAAGCCGCCGAGGTGGTGCCTCTCAAGAAAAGCAAGAGCTCGACCCTGCCGTCCTCGAAGCTGAGCTCGACGAAGCCGCGTCGCCAGCGGAGTCGTCTGACGGACGGGCTGGTAAATCTGCTGCAGCTTCCTCGCTGTCGCCGGACCGCGACGATGTGTCAGAGGAGCGGTCTTCTTCCACATCTCGTCTGAGCACTACTTCCTCCTCGTCGTCCTCCTCGGGTGCCGGTGCGTCGACCTCGATGGAAGGCGTCCATTTCGAGTCTGCTGTTGAGCGTGATCACCCCGCACCACAGATCCCTGCTTCTGTGGCAGGACCGCCGCCGTCCCTTCCGCCAATTTCTTTAGAAGCGCTTTTCGGGGCCTCTGCAGTCATCGCTGATTCCCCCTCCACAAGGCACAACGGCGACCGCCAGCCCTTCCCTGCTTCACCCGCATCGCGCCGCTCTCCTCGGTTCCCCGATCCCAACGTGTCACCCCAGACTGCCAATCTCGACCATGCGATGAGGCCTACCACGCCTCCCAATAGCATATTCCCGCCTTATGTGCAACAGACTCCTTCGGGTACGTACTTCTCGTTGCCCCGATCCGAAGACCAACAACTGAAGCCAGCAGGTGGCACCGAGGGCCCCCAGTCGCACGGATCCCCCTCCGAAGATGACTTCGAGGCGGGGTTTGATCCTTTTGCGTAAGGCGAGTGTGCGCTCTTTTTGTCTTCCACGTGACCACTCTGTGCCGTCCAACATGAGTTACACTCCAGTCGACCTGTCACGGGCCCCCATCGCGTGGCACGACCCTCGGGGCGGCGCTCAGGCTCTCCGCGCCAGCAGGCAGTGCGACGGCCCGGCGTGGGATAGCTCGAGTCACGCTGACACGCTGTCCATCACATGGGTGGCACGGACGCGTGCGCTGTCGCAGCCCGCTCTGACGCACCGCCGTCCAGGACCCGACCGCCGATATCCGTGGCGATGAAGCGCTCTGACCCCCCCCCCCCCAGCTCGTAGGTGCTTGCCCCTGCCACCACCAGAGGTGGTTCGGCATTGGCAGGGGTTAGGTGGGGGCTGCGTGGCTTCCCCACACAGAGTGGGGGCACTGGACCCTGAGACACCACGCACCGAAATGGGTGTGTCCCTCGCCGTCAGGCCAGAGTGTGCTCTTACGCAGATGTGATGCGACGTTGAGCATTAGACAGCAGCGCCCGGCTTTTCCATAGTGCTGAGGACGTGTGCGTGCGCGAGCGCGGTTGCGGCGACTCTTTGCTGCTGCTGTACTCCTCCTTTTACTGCTTCGGCTGCGCTTTGTGCTTCTCCGGCGTGTATTGTTGGCGCGCCTGCAGCGTAGCGCTCTTCAAAGTTGGCATCCCCCACTACTCCCCCCATCCTTGCGTTTGCGTTCTCGCCCTTTGGTATGTATTCGTCTTTCCGCTGTCTTGTAGGTTAGAGATGGGGGAGGAGAGGAAATGGGGACTGAAAAGAACACAAAAAGAAAATCCGCTTCTTCGTGTTGCGAAGATGCTGACGTGTTGCAGGCTTGTGCTTGTGTCTCTGTGTGTGTGTGTGTGCACGTTGACGTGGCTGCGTGCATAGTGTCCAGGTTGACTGGCCCTCCTCATTTCCCTTCCCCCTTGCTCTACCGTTCCTAGCATTTTGCTATCGATGTGTGTGTATTTTCTTGCCTGTCGTTTCTGTCTTCGAACTCCTGCATTAGTGTCGCGACGTATGTTTTTGTCCCCGTTCTCTTTTTGCGTTTTTTTTTTGGTTTGACGTCGCTGTGGCTGCCTGCTTTTTTTTGTATTTGTTTGTTGCTTTCTTGTGTGGTGCTGCCACCCCGGTAAAGGAGAGCTGACGGCGCACAGGGTTTCGACAAGAACTGCATTGTTCAGCGTAGCTTGCGGCGGTGCATCGTGAGAAGAATAAAAGAAGGGACCAACACCACGCGTGGCTCGCCTCGCTTTGGCACATTCCATCCGACGCGATTTTCCCCGAGCATTCGCGAGAGGGAGAGACGTCTGTCTTGCTGTGTCCCTCTGGACAGGTGCACACGCCCACTGCAGCAAAGGAATACTCTCGCGCTGCCCACCACTCTATCTAGCCGAGCGGCACATGGTACTCGTGGCGCGCGAATATCCTTTCTCCTAGCTCCCTCTTTGATTTGTGGCCATTTCTCGAGCGGCATCTTCTGTCCGTTGCGCAGCGTCTCTGTTGGCGCAGATATACGTACACACATAGACCCCCCACCCCCTTCTGTTCGTAGACACATGCACACGCATGCATGCAAAGCATAGACGCATCCGAAAAGATTAACTTAGGAGTACCACATAGAGCGCGGACCACAACGGAACATGTCTGCTAGATCTGCAGCTCTCAGTGGTCGTAAGGAGCTACTTCAATGGCTGAACAAGTTGTGCGATGCAGACTATCCTGCGGTGGAGTCGCTCCGCGATGGGGCAGCGTACTGCACCATTGTTGAGGCTGCAGTGAACCGCGTAGCCCAGAACTGCGCAGCAACACAGTCGTCTGAGGCCCCCGTTACGAAGAGCTGCGCAGACCGGGCGCACGTGTACCTGGGAAAGCTGGACTGGTCCGCCACAGCAGCTGTCTGCGAAAACGCTGATCCGTCACGTGATTCAGTCTCTGTACGTGAAGTATGTTTTCACAACATGAGACTCCTGCAGGACATGCTGCAGGAGTGCGTACCCGCCGAGCACCGGAACACGGTGGACGCAAATCGGCTTGCCACCGGGAAGTTGCAGGACCACGTGGTACTGCTGCGGTGGTTGTACTTGTTCATGTCAAAGGTACTAGCACAGTACTCGAAAAAGGCACTGGAGAAGAAGGCAGGAGTTGTAGCAGGCACCGTAGAGGGTGTCAAGCTGAACCGCACAGTGCGGCTGCGCAGTCGCCAGGCAAGCAGCAGTGATCATCGGGGAGCTCGAGGGTTGGCCCAACCGCACGAAAACAAGAATGACCTCATGAGGGAAGAAAACAGTACGACACCTCGCTGGCTGCACGCAGCCCGCAGCCCGTCTGGTACATCTTCGCGAGAGAGAGCACACCGCGATCGCGGTGATTCGGCGCGGGACAGTAATTCGCCATTTCGCACACCCACCGGGTCCAACGGCGGCCCCGCACCCGCGCATACCTCGTCTAGAGGTGGCTTACCAGACGCAGGCATCACGACTAGCTCAACCTCAGCGCGTGCAACACCGGCAACCGGTCCCGCGAAAGGTTATGTATCGGAATCTGCCCAAGAGGTTCTTCGCGAAAGGACTGTTCATGCACACTACACGCGCGGGACCATCGCCGTTCCTGAAGTTTTCCGCTCAACCCTCGTGCACTTGCGAGATGAAGTGGAGGAGCTGGAGAGGCAAGTGCTCTGCGCACAGGAGCGCCACAACTACCACCTCACACACCGAGCAAGTGAAGGAGAAACGGACCGTGTGCTCAGTGTAGCAGCAGCCAAGTACGACCAGGACACCAGTCTTGGTGAAGAGGGCCGTGAAACTCTCTCTCTGGAGGAGCTAGGGGAGCTGCTGGAGGAGAGAGATCGCTTGGCACAGCAGTATGCAACGGTGGACGCTGTTGTGACGCGAGCACTGCAATCGGCCAGGAGTCAAGGCAAACCAATACCACCGCTTCTGCGCGACCTCGTGGAGCTGCTTCATCCTGCTTGATACCGAGAGGAGATGGAAAGGAAGCATCTTACTTCGCGGCCGGCCCTCCTTTCCTGTGACGTGTGCGTGCTCATGACAGACTATAGTGCTCTCAGCTGCGTCCTGCAGCCTTTCTCTACGACACTTCCCCTCTCCGCTCACTTACACGTGCTCTGACGCGCTAATGCACTTCCTCTCCTTCACTTGTGGCGTGGGGTAGGCGTTGGATCGATGGGACAAGGGTTCCTGTTATCGTGACCCAAACACCGCAGACTTGGACGAGAGAGATCTGCTTTCGAAGCCATGTATGAGGATGCGCGTCGAACATAACAGAGCATGTATTTCCTCTTCGAGTGCACTCTGTGTGAGAGACAATGGATTCATGAACGCGCAACGCCGCGGTGAATGACCATCGCCTTCCTCGTTTGAACTCGGCAGCGCAAACAAGTGCTGTCATCGTGAAGGGAAGACCAGCAGTATAGCGGGCAAGAAGCATCCGAATATACAGAAAAATGGTACTCTGCTCAACGGCCACCTTCGAGGAAAGAAGTAGGCGGTCTTTTCTGTATCTGCTTCTTGCCATCGTATTTTGATGCTCCTGCGCTTCCATTTGCTCTCTCTGTCTCTTCACCATTCTCGCCTTCCTCGCATTTCTCCTCTTGCGTCTTTTGTGTTCCTCTGCACGACAGTGGAGAGGTGCCATCCTGCGTGTGAACCCTTCACTGAAGAGAGAATACAGCAAACCGACCAAACGCGGCTACCCGTGCCGTCGTTCAGACCCCCAACAAATCCCTCTCTCTCTCGTCTGGCCTCGTTCCGGTCGTTCTTCGGACAGAGAAAGACGCGCGCGCGACCACTTTGGGCGCATTTAAGCTCTCTGACCGAGGCTGAGTGTATGTATGTATGGGTGTGTGCTCTTGTTGCCTTCAACTCGTTCGGCTTCTCATCGTCAAAAAGAGGCAAGCGGTGCTCTCACCAACTACCCTTTCCTTTTCCTTTTCCTTACATCTTCTACAGTGTAGAGCAACGGTGTACAAAGGCAAGCAAGACACAGCCATACAGATGCCCGCACCATCTACAGTGGACGATCCAACATCGTCGACTCATGCCTTCTGCATCGTTTGACAATATTACCCCTAACCCCATCCTTGTGCCCGTCTCACCTTCTGCGACTCCTCCTTGGGCCTCCTTCTTGGGCAAAGCTTCTTGTCACTCGTCCCATAGTGGGAGTGGCATTTCCTTTGCCACCGTATCATCTTCATCTTGGCGGCGTTTTCGTCTCTAATGACGGGCGTGTATGATCCCTGATGATATTTTTCGTGTCGAGTGCCTCTTCAGGCACCCACTGCTTGCCTCGACCATGTGTTTGCCTCGTACCCCCACATACAAATCTATGTATATATGTCTACAGATGTACGCATACCTCTTCCCCTGTCCGCCTTTTTTTTTTGAAAGTACTTTGTCACATTTGCCTTCCTTTTTGACCGCTTCGCCGTCTTTCTCTCTTTTTTTCCGATCGTTTCCCCCGACTTCCGGTGATCATGCGAGAGCACCCTGCTCGACGAAGGTCATGCGCCGCTCCGGCCCGTCGATATGCACAACGTTGTCGTTGATCGGCAGCAACGACGAAGTGGTGGAGGAGATGCGCCGGCGTTTCCCTTCCGAAATCGGCTCTACACCGTCACGGGTGCTCCCTCACCCCTCTTAGCATCGTCTTCATCTCCGCTGCTCTACTTCATATAGCTCCAACGGACTCCTTTCGTTAGCGATCACCTCGGGAAGAATCGATACTCCCGACTATGAACACCAATGCGAAGATTATGCGTTATGCCACCGTCGCCGAGTTTTCGCTGAGGCGCCTGTGGATAGCACTGTGCTGATGCTGTACTCGCCGGACGATGCTGGGGAGCGGTTCTGCTACAGCGACGCGACGGTCGGGGGCAGCGGCGTGGAGCGGGAGTTCCTGCGCGTGGCGGCGTCGTACGTGGCGTCGCCGCACGAGGGGCCGAGGAGCGCGTACTACGACTTCTTCGCTGCGCACAACGCGACGCTGTGGACCGTGGACAGCGCGACGCGCGTTGCGACGCCGATGCAGCTGGACATTGTGTACACGTTCGTGAACCCGAGGGCGCCGTCGTTCTGGCGCAACCTTGAGGCGCGGCACGTGCGGTTCGAGCAGCGGCGGTACCGCGACTGGGAGGAGCTGCGGTACTCGCTGCGGTCGCTGCGCGAGTTCGTGCTTGCGAGCGGCGCGCTTGCGCAGTACCACCACCGCCACGCTGCGGACGTGCGGCGGCTGGGTGAGCTTGGGTACCAGGTGAACATGAGCGACGCTGGCGCGGCAGATGGGGTTGTGTCGCTGGTGCGGCGCGTGTACCTTGTGCTCTCTGACAGGGACCAGGTGCCTGCGTGGCTTGACACGGAGAGGTTCCCGGAGCTGCGCGTGGTGACGCATGCGGATATGTTCAGCGCTGATGAGGCGGCGTGGGTGCTGCCGACGCTGAACTCGAACGTGATAGAGTCCGGGCTGCATCGCATTCCGGGCATCTCGCGCTTTTTCCTCTACATGGCAAACGACATGATGCTGGGACGGCAAGTCTCCTTCTTCGACCTGTTCCGCCCTCTGTCGCCGCTTCGCCAGCGTCTACACGTGTACCATCTCAGTCGGGGCAGCGAGGGGTCGACAAACGCTTCACTCGCGTCGAATGGGACCGGACGCGTCGCATTGCTGCTGGAGCCGGTGGTCCACAGCGACACGCAGTACATGGAGGCGAAGGGAGAGATGACCAGCTCGGAGCGAGTGCAGGTCATGCGTGCCCGCGAGGCAGTCAGCAGCTGCATGCTTCAGCAGGTGCTCCCCGTTCTGTATGCGAAGGGGCGCAGTGGCGAGTGGCTGGAAAAGGCAGTCCTCTTGCCCTCATGGGCGACGACGCGGGCGTTTGCGTTGCCCGATCCGCATTATGACGTGACGCCGCGTGGATGCGGCGTGAGTAGCCATTACTACTACCATTTATCGTCGATTCGTCTCGAAGGCATCGGACTCCCATTTGGGTATGCCCATAGCCCGCAGCTGGTGGACGTTGAGGTGTACCGGCGTCTGAATGAGGTGGAGCTCTTCGACTTCACCAACACCACCCGCGCCGCGTACGAACGCGAGATGCACCCATACTCCCCTATCGATGAGTATGCAGTCTTTGAGGTGGCGATGATGCGTGGGATGGAGCGGCACCTGTGGAGCTCTGTGTGGCGCGCCGCGCCGGCCGACGCGTTCACGGACGTGCGCGACACGCTCGAGTCTTGGTGGGCTGCCAACGTTCTAAGCGACCCGATGGACGCTGCTCGACGTGTGTCGTGGCGTCTGTCTAGCGGCAGCGCGGACATGTCGATGTTTGGCGCGCTGTACGGCGACACTTGGGGCGTGCAGCTGCAGCGGCCGGACCTTGCCATGGAGCTTGGGTACTGGTGGGTGCGCGGTGCGGTGCGGCCGGTGCGGCCGAGCCGACGGCTTGCAGCGCTGAAGAAGCTGTACGCGATCCCTGAGGTGGGGACTGGCGACACGTGCGGCAGCGAGTCGCCGTTGTGGGCGGCGAGGAGCGACGACCACTACTACAGCCTGCTATACGACATGTTCCACCACACGCGGCACGACGAGACGTTTCTGTTCGAGATGATTTATAGCGACATGAAGGCTCTGCTGCTTGCGGCGCGCCTAAGGTACGAGTGGCTGAGGCATCCGCTGTTCATGGGCTTCAACGACAACATTTTAGACGACGCCAACCACACAGAGGTCCGGATAGCTTTTCACAGGCTTCTGAGCATAGCGATCCAGAACGCACCGCCGGCCCCATGGGAACTTTAAAAACCTGTGGGTGGCGGGTGCAACGAAGGGATAGGAAGCCCATGCCAGCGTGGATCTGGTGAGCGTTGTAGAAGAGACAGCGATAAAAGGCCGCCTACCCGCCTTTGCACCACGCTACTAACAACGACAAAATTTTCTCCTTGTGTTATTCGCCATGATGGCGACATTCCTGTTCCTTTCCTTTTGTTCGTACAGCGTTATCCCCGAATCATTTTGATTGTTTCCATTTCTCTGGCCTGACGGCGAGGGACACACCCATTTCGGTGCGTGGTGTCTCAGGGTCCAGTGCCCCCACTCTGTGTGGGGAAGCCACGCAGCCCCCACCTAACCCCTGCCAATGCCGAACCACCTCTGGTGGTGGCAGGGGCAAGCACCTACGAGCTGGGGGGGGTCAGAGCGCTTCATCGCCACGGATATCGGCGGTCGGGTCCTGGACGGCGGTGCGTCAGAGCGGGCTGCGACAGCGCACGCGTCCGTGCCACCCATGTGATGGACAGCGTGTCAGCGTGACTCGAGCTATCCCACGCCGGGCCGTCGCACTGCCTGCTGCTGGGGAGCCTGCGCCATCGCGAGGGATGCACCAGGGGTGGCAACCGGCACGATGGGAGCGACTGTGAGGCGACCTGGGAGGCGGGTGGGCGGGGTATGAGGCAGCGGCCGTGCTCGCAGATGACTGAGCCGGCGCACTGCCGTAGCGCGTGTGTACCGCTACTTCGCACCACGCGGGATGGGCCTGTGGCAGGGCGGTTGGAATGTGGACTGACGTTTGTTGTAAGGCTGGACGGACGCCTTGAAGAAAATAATCTTCTCTCGTAAGTGGTCGAACACGGCGTTGAGTTTGTGACCACATCTGTTTATCGTGTGTCTGCTGAATGTCAAGGGGCGGGCACGAAGGAAAAGAGGGGGCTGAGGCCGACGGCGCAATGAAGTTGCTGATTGTCAACTCCATGACTGGCCGCATGCCGGTCGCTTTTGGGTTCTCGTGTGTGCTGCGCTTGTTTCGCAAAAAAAAAGGTCTCATCGCCTGTGCCCCTTTTTTGTTAGGAAGTAGCTCTGCTCGTGTGTTGTTTCGTCTCCGATCATAGCGACTACATCAATCCATCTTTCAAAGGCCGGAGGGGTAGCTTGACAGCAGTCCTGCACCCTTGCGGCGCTCTGAAAATTCAGACTAGCGCGAACGTGGACGAAAATGATGAGCAGTGGTGAGGCATCAGATCATTACAACAAGAAAGTCGTTTCCACGGCCATTGCAAAAACACAACCATGACAACACTGGTCTCAAAGAACAGCTGGGCATCGAAGGGAAGTTTTGTCTTCCTCCATCATTCGCGACAATACCTGAGGGCCCCGTTCCGCCACGCATGCACGGGCTTTTTGATTCTGTTCATCTATCTGACAGTATTGGTTTCCTGGGAGAAAAGCTCTGCTCATTATGAGGGGCTTCGACCCATGCCAGAGGAGATCTGCGCTCTTCACACGGCCCCTGGTGTTACTCATAGCGGCTTTAACGAGACGCCTGTGGATAGCACTGTGCTGATGCTGTACTCGCCGGACGATGCTGGGGAGCGGTTCTGCTACAGCGACGCGACGGTCGGGGGCAGCGGCGTGGAGCGGGAGTTCCTGCGCGTGGCGGCGTCGTACGTGGCGTCGCCGCACGAGGGGCCGAGGAGCGCGTACTACGACTTCTTCGCTGCGCACAACGCGACGCTGTGGACCGTGGACAGCGCGACGCGCGTTGCGACGCCGATGCAGCTGGACATTGTGTACACGTTCGTGAACCCGAGGGCGCCGTCGTTCTGGCGCAACCTTGAGGCGCGGCACGTGCGGTTCGAGCAGCGGCGGTACCGCGACTGGGAGGAGCTGCGGTACTCGCTGCGGTCGCTGCGCGAGTTCGTGCTTGCGAGCGGCGCGCTTGCGCAGTACCACCACCGCCACGCTGCGGACGTGCGGCGGCTGGGTGAGCTTGGGTACCAGGTGAACATGAGCGACGCTGGCGCGGCAGATGGGGTTGTGTCGCTGGTGCGGCGCGTGTACCTTGTGCTCTCTGACAGGGACCAGGTGCCTGCGTGGCTTGACACGGAGAGGTTCCCGGAGCTGCGCGTGGTGACGCATGCGGATATGTTCAGCGCTGATGAGGCGGCGTGGGTGCTGCCGACGCTGAACTCGAACGTGATAGAGTCCGGGCTGCATCGCATTCCGGGCATCTCGCGCTTTTTCCTCTACATGGCAAACGACATGATGCTGGGACGGCAAGTCTCCTTCTTCGACCTGTTCCGCCCTCTGTCGCCGCTTCGCCAGCGTCTACACGTGTACCATCTCAGTCGGGGCAGCGAGGGGTCGACAAACGCTTCACTCGCGTCGAATGGGACCGGACGCGTCGCATTGCTGCTGGAGCCGGTGGTCCACAGCGACACGCAGTACATGGAGGCGAAGGGAGAGATGACCAGCTCGGAGCGAGTGCAGGTCATGCGTGCCCGCGAGGCAGTCAGCAGCTGCATGCTTCAGCAGGTGCTCCCCGTTCTGTATGCGAAGGGGCGCAGTGGCGAGTGGCTGGAAAAGGCAGTCCTCTTGCCCTCATGGGCGACGACGCGGGCGTTTGCGTTGCCCGATCCGCATTATGACGTGACGCCGCGTGGATGCGGCGTGAGTAGCCATTACTACTACCATTTATCGTCGATTCGTCTCGAAGGCATCGGACTCCCATTTGGGTATGCCCATAGCCCGCAGCTGGTGGACGTTGAGGTGTACCGGCGTCTGAATGAGGTGGAGCTCTTCGACTTCACCAACACCACCCGCGCCGCGTACGAACGCGAGATGCACCCATACTCCCCTATCGATGAGTATGCAGTCTTTGAGGTGGCGATGATGCGTGGGATGGAGCGGCACCTGTGGAGCTCTGTGTGGCGCGCCGCGCCGGCCGACGCGTTCACGGACGTGCGCGACACGCTCGAGTCTTGGTGGGCTGCCAACGTTCTAAGCGACCCGATGGACGCTGCTCGACGTGTGTCGTGGCGTCTGTCTAGCGGCAGCGCGGACATGTCGATGTTTGGCGCGCTGTACGGCGACACTTGGGGCGTGCAGCTGCAGCGGCCGGACCTTGCCATGGAGCTTGGGTACTGGTGGGTGCGCGGTGCGGTGCGGCCGGTGCGGCCGAGCCGACGGCTTGCAGCGCTGAAGAAGCTGTACGCGATCCCTGAGGTGGGGACTGGCGACACGTGCGGCAGCGAGTCGCCGTTGTGGGCGGCGAGGAGCGACGACCACTACTACAGCCTGCTATACGACATGTTCCACCACACGCGGCACGACGAGACGTTTCTGTTCGAGATGATTTATAGCGACATGAAGGCTCTGCTGCTTGCGGCGCGCCTAAGGTACGAGTGGCTGAGGCATCCGCTGTTCATGGGCTTCAACGACAACATTTTAGACGACGCCAACCACACAGAGGTCCGGATAGCTTTTCACAGGCTTCTGAGCATAGCGATCCAGAACGCACCGCCGGCCCCATGGGAACTTTAAAAACCTGTGGGTGGCGGGTGCAACGAAGGGATAGGAAGCCCATGCCAGCGTGGATCTGGTGAGCGTTGTAGAAGAGACAGCGATAAAAGGCCGCCTACCCGCCTTTGCACCACGCTACTAACAACGACAAAATTTTCTCCTTGTGTTATTCGCCATGATGGCGACATTCCTGTTCCTTTCCTTTTGTTCGTACAGCGTTATCCCCGAATCATTTTGATTGTTTCCATTTCTCTGGCCTGACGGCGAGGGACACACCCATTTCGGTGCGTGGTGTCTCAGGGTCCAGTGCCCCCACTCTGTGTGGGGAAGCCACGCAGCCCCCACCTAACCCCTGCCAATGCCGAACCACCTCTGGTGGTGGCAGGGGCAAGCACCTACGAGCTGGGGGGGGTCAGAGCGCTTCATCGCCACGGATATCGGCGGTCGGGTCCTGGACGGCGGTGCGTCAGAGCGGGCTGCGACAGCGCACGCGTCCGTGCCACCCATGTGATGGACAGCGTGTCAGCGTGACTCGAGCTATCCCACGCCGGGCCGTCGCACTGCCTGCTGCTGGGGAGCCTGCGCCATCGCGAGGGATGCACCAGGGGTGGCAACCGGCACGATGGGAGCGACTGTGAGGCGACCTGGGAGGCGGGTGGGCGGGGTATGAGGCAGCGGCCGTGCTCGCAGATGACTGAGCCGGCGCACTGCCGTAGCGCGTGTGTACCGCTACTTCGCACCACGCGGGATGGGCCTGTGGCATGCTGGCAGAGCCGAGTTTAGCGTATGTTTTACATGAAAACGAATGGATATAAAAGGGATGGGCAAGAATGTTGGCAGCAGCGGTGGAGGCATCCTTACAGGATACATGAAAGAACAGAGAAGGTGTATACAGCTGAGATGCGGGGAAGGTTACTCGCGCAACAGATTGTTGCTGGCTGGTCTCTCATCTTGTGTCGTTACGCCGTGTTTGGTCTCATCACAGTGCCTCTTCGCCCTTCTCTGCTCCTCCCCCTCTTTTTCGAGGCGATATTACCTCTGTTTTGCGCACCTGTCGGTGGGTGGGAAGCAGCGCATCTCTCATTCGGTTTGTATATTTTTTTACTGGTTGGCCTCGTCGCCAGCTCTGCACATCCACCGTTATATCGTCGCGAGCCCTCATCATCACCCCTCCCTCTTTCATCGCGTTATGTGACTGCTCTGTTTGGCTCACCTGAAAGACTCATCGGAAGCGCTGCATTTGCCTGCTGTTCTCTCCTCCTTAGCGCCGTCTTCTTTTTGCTCAAGCCTCGCTACTTCACCTCCTGGATAGGGTAACTTGACTTTGCGCGTATTGCGAGTGTGTTGTCGTAGCTCGGGCTTTCCATTCGTTTCTTCGTTTTTCTTTTTGGTTGCTTGTTGTCTTCCGTGTGAGTGTGCGAGCGCAGGGGCGCAGCGTCTGTC